>NC_029794.2:13802075-13815207 GCF_000816755.2 Arachis ipaensis | reverse complement strand
TTATAACCATAGATTTTGTATCCTGTAATGCTCTTTAAGATCTGTTGTATTTAAAAACCTTCTTCCACTTTTGTAAGAAGTGTATATATAATTTTTGTCTCAATGAATTCTAGAGTGATTATCTTTAAGAGCCTGATAACTATAAGTCTTTATTGCATAAATGAAAAAAATAGCTTAATCTTAAATTTCTCTCTTTCTCTTTTATTTTTCTTTTCTTGTCCTATTTGATCATTTTTATTAGTATTCTTTTTATTTCGTTTATTTTCATCTTTTATCTGAATCATCTCCCTCTTTTTTTTGTCATTATTATGACTATGCAGAATATCATCTCCCAGGATAATCACTTTCTATTAATGCAAAGATAACAAGATATTAATAAATTATATATATTCTTTGTATGTAGTTACTAATAAGTTAAGCCTTACTTTGATTTTTGAGATTGGCAAGTTATCCTGATTTGATCTTGACTTTTAATTGCTACAATTTGATCCATCAGGTTTAAACAAGTGCATCTATATAATTACTCATGTATTTTTCGTCACCAGAACTCAACATCGTTAGTGATTTAAAATGTTATACCCTTCCCTTTTAGTATTGTTCAAACCCTCAAATGACGTCGGTTAGAAATTTTTTAGTGCTAAAATGTGTACAACCTATTTTAATATGTCCAACATGACAAGGTTTGAGCTCACTAACGGCGTTGAGTTCGAGTGATAGAAAATATACGAGGGACTATATTAGTGCACTTTTTTAATCTGAGGGGTCAAATTGTAGCAATTGAAAAGTCGAAAATCAAATAAGTGCAACTTGCTAGTATCAGGGACTAAAGTAGGGCTTAATTCTTCAGTTATTAGTAGGTGAGGTTGAAATGTAAAATTATAGATTTGGTATATATACTATCTATAGATGATATGAAAATGTGATATCTATAATGTATTCACACTATTAAAAATACTAATGATGACTAATTAATGACTACAAATCACAAAATCGGCTGATTCTCTAGCATTCTTCTTTTAAAAATTATAGCATCTATATTTAATAAATTAAATTAAAAATAGCTTTAACTTTTGAAATTTAAAAATATTATAATAGACATTAATGTAAGAATTAAATTTGAATATTAATTAATGTACGAGGTTATATTACACTTTTAATTTTGATAAATACAAGTAAGCTTTAGAAAATTTTTCCTGATGTGCTTTCAAAAACACCTCTAATTTTTTAAAATTGCTAGTATAAACACATGAACTTTTTAATTTACCAAACACAAAACCAAATATTTATACTTTTGAAAAGTTCAAACACCTCTTCGAAAATTTTTATCAAGCCAAGCCTAAAATCAAAGAGTGCTTGATTAAGGGTTTCGCGATCAAGAACTATTTTCTGGACCCAAAAAAACCCAATAGATTACAAAGCCCACTTAAATATTAAATATTGAATCTATTATAATTTTATTATTTAAATTTTAGTTGAATTTTTAATAGGTATGTGAATAACTTCTTTTAGCATGAAATATCTATTTAAAATTGTTTAATTAATTTGTTTAGTGTTAGAGATCACAAATTTTGTTCAAGTATGCTTTAATCAATATTAAATTAATAACTTTAAGAGAAAATTCCACTCCCCTCTCCTGCGAGATGCTAAAATGACACTCCCCTCCCCTCTATTTATAAAATGTACATTCCCCTCCCTTATAACCTTTAAAAAGTCTCCTCTTTAATCCATTTTAATTTTTTTGTGTTAACTAATGTTAATTTTATCTATTTTTTTAAAAAAATAAATTATTTTTATGAAAATATCTTTTTGTAAAAATTTTATTTTTTGTCATTAAATTTTGCTTACCAAAATACTCTTTAATAAATTATTTTTTATTGATTAAATTGTATTTTACCAAAATATTTTTTTAAATAATTAAAAAAAATTATTTTATTTTAAAAATATTTTTTATAACCATAGTTGTTGTATCATGTAATGCTCTTTAAGATCTGTTGTATTTGAAAATCTTCTTCTACTTTTGTAAGAAGTGCATATATAATTTTTGTCTCGATGAATTTTAGACTGATGATCTTTAAGGACATGATAACTATCAGTCTTTATTGCATAAATGGCAAAAATCATCAAAATCTCTTTTTTACAGTCTTTTAGCTTAGTCTTTCATTTCTCTGTTTCTCTTTTTCTTTTTTTCTTTTCTTGTCTTGTTTGGTCATTTTTATTAGTATTCTTTTTATTTCGTTTATTTTCATCTTTTATCTGAATCATCTCCTTCTTTTTTTTGTCATTATTATGACTATGCAGGATATCATCTCCCAGAATAATCACTTTCTATTAATGCAAAGATAACAAGATATTAATAAATTATATATATTCTTTATGTGTAGTTACTAGTGAGTTAAGCCTCACTTTAGTTTTTGAGATTGGCGAGTTACACTGATTTGATCTTGACTTTTAATTGCTACAATTTGATCTCTCAGGTTTAAACAAGTGCATCTATATAATCACTCATGTATTTTTCGTCACCAGAACTCAACATCGTTAGTGATTTAAAATGTTATACTCTTCCCTTTTAGTATTGTTTAAATCCTCAAATGACGTCGATTAGGAATATTTTTAGTGCCAAAACGTGTACAACCTATTTTAATGTGTCCAACATGATAAGGTTTGAGGTCACTAATGACCTTGAGTTTGAGTGACAGAAAATATATAAGGGACTACATTAATGCACTTTTTAATATGAGGGATCAAATTGTAGCAATTGAAAAATCATAAATTAAATAAGTGCAACTTGCCAGTATCAGAGACTAAAGTAGGGCTTAACTCAGTTATTAGTAAGTGAGGTTGAAATGTAAAATTATAGATTTGGTATATATATTATCTATAGATGATATGAAAATGTGATATCTATAGTGTACATTTAAATTTCTATAAATATCATTTAACAATTAAGATTACGAATATTTCATGTTCAAACTTCACATGTAAAAAATTTAATTTAAATAAATCTTATTCTACAACTAATATCAAATTCATGAGTTAGTAAGTAATAATCTAATTATTTTGGACAAGTCTCATTCAATAACCAATAAAAATTTCATGAATTTATTATTATGTAATGGTATTTCATAAATTTCATCCGTACAACATGAATTTGTTAGTAGACATTAAAATTAAAAGTGAATAACAGTAAATATTCATAATTTATTATATAATAATTCATATAAAACTATTAATTATGTATAATAAAAAAGCAACTCATCATTTATAAATTAATAAATAATAATTTAACTATTTTGCACAAGTCTCATTTAATAACCAATAAAAAATTCATAAATTTATTATTATTTAGCTGCCTTTCATAATCATTTTTAGTCATTTTGGGTTAAAATTCAATTACATTTCGTTACCAATAATCAAATCATTCTCTCGCATGCATTACACGGTGGAAGATTAATGTCGTTGCTACTCTAGGACGCCAGAAAAGCTCGTCGCACGCATTCCCATTTGCTAGGACGAGGAAGAAGAACCTGCGCACCATTATTTCTCCAAAAAAGGTTAATAACACAAGTATTCTACTTTTGGGTTTAATATTATATTTTATTCTTCTCTTGGTTGAGGTTTATAGGCTATTGATTTGTGCACTATTTAATGCTCAAATGGATTGGTGGGTGCATTGTGAAAGTAGATAATTTTAGTTATTGATCCTCTTCTGTTAGGATTTTTTTTTTTTAAAAAAACTGGTTATGATTAATGGTAACTATGTTACAAAAAAAAAATACATCCAAGTTAGTGAGTGAAATCTTCCACTTCTTTATGTACCAGTTTCTCCTTATAGATGATTCCAATAACTGAGCTTTTACTATGATTAGTGTTAACTGTGTTATTTTGACAAATAACTTGTTTAAATTTTCTGGGATGATATTTTTTCTGAAAATATAAAATGAGAAATTCATGAATGAGTAAATAGATTATATTTGTCAACGTGATAATGCGTAGCTGTTAATTATAGATAGCAAAAAATTGTGTAGCTGTTGTTACAAGGATCACTTTTGAATATAAATTTTTACATTTTTTGTTCTGAAAAAAGATTGCCTTGGCATGTTAATATAAAGTCAGCAGCTGATACATGATATAAAAGGATTTGAATTTTGAAGTTAAGTTGTTAATTATTTGAATTATATTTGTAGATGGGTAATTTGATAACCATTGTGTATCATCATGGAGGCAGCTTTATTACAAAGAATGATGGCAGTGTAGTTTATAAAATGGACAACACAGATGAATTAACTGGATTAGATGAAGATAGATTGGATGTATTTTTACTAAGGAATTACTATAAGAAACTTGGTTATGCTGACATTGTTGAATGTTGGTGGCTTGTTCTTGGTAGACCTTTAAAGAGTGGACCGAGAGTGCTTTCACATGATAAGAGAGATGTGCTATCTTGCAAGAATAAACCAAGAAAGAGTCCACTTATATTTTGAGCATAGAGTTTTCCAACCTCATGATGATGAAGTACCTCAGTGAATAGAACTTACTTCCATTGCTCGTGAAGAAGACAAGGATACATCAGTCACCCCACACCTAATCCAATAGAAAGTCCAAAATAATGTCTCAGCTACGAAACCCACTGAAGAACCACCAGCCCAGGCCCAAGGAGAATCACCAACCCAGGCACAATCCGAATCACCAACCTAGACCCAACCTAATCCACCAACCAATATCAAGTTATCTAAACCCAAGCCCATGTCAACCAAATCCACTACTACTAACATCAAATCTAAACCCAAACCCAAACTCACTACAACCAACTCTGCCAAGACCAATCACACATCATCTAAATTTGCAACCAAACCCAAACCCAAGACCAAACCCTCATCATCTAAAGTCACAACCTCTAAGTCTACAAACAAGCCCTAACCCAGACCCACTTCAGTTAATTCTGCCAAGAGCAAATCTATTATCAGATCATATGCTAGATCAGTAAGTAAAATAGTAAAAAATAAAGATGGTGGAGACTAAACCAGCAGTAGTAGTGACTCATATGATTCTGTAAAAGACAACCTATATAGACCTGATCCATTTAAAAGCTCAAGTGACTCTGATATTGATGGTGAAATTTTTGAAGTAAGGAAGAAAAATTTGAAGTTCAAGCATTGATGGTGTTTTTGTGGAAAAATGAATTTCCAAACACCTAAAACTCACCGGCAAGTGTACCGGGTCGCATCAAGTAGTAAAACTCACGTGAGTGAGGTCGATCCCACAGGGATTGATGGGTCAAGCAACTTTAGTGGGTGATTAGTTTAGTCAAGCTAACATTGAAGTGAATTGTGTGAAATTGTAGCCAACAGAAAGTAAATGACAATGAATTTAAAGTTGCAGAATGTAAATTGGCACGTAACTTAAAGAGCAAGAAATGTAAATTGCCAAAATCTTAAATGACAAGAAATATAAATTGCATGAAATGTAAATGGGAGTGGGTGCTGGAAATTAAATAAAGCAATAGATCAAAGCTTAGAACTCTTGCAGAAAGCTTAAATTGCAGGAAAGTAAATTGAGAGCAATGTAAACAGAGAGTAAAAATGCTTGAAAGATCAAAAATAGAAAATGACCGATGCTGAATTTCAGCAATTAAAAGGATGTTGAAGATCTCAGGGGTGGAGGAGACTAGAAAACAAATCTAGATCTCAAGTCCTTCCTTGATCCAACAGCAGACAGATTGAAGAAGAAATGAAGATGAAAGCAGTAAGAGAACTTTGATTTAAATTGCAATTCACTTGAAAGTTTGCAGAAGAAGAAAACAGAGAGAATTTTCGAGGTGAGATTGAAACAGAATTTCTTCAATTCTCAACCCAAGATTTAAAACAAAATGAAAACTAAGAGAGAGAGCTCTCTAATGCCAATGCTCCCTAGTGGAGCCAACCTCTAATGCTCTAGCAGAGCTCGCCTTCTATCAAATATGAAAATGATGCCTTATATAGGCTTTACAAAATGAAAATGAAAATGAAATTGAAATTAAAAACAAATTACAATTAAATGAAATTCCTATTTTATCTATCTCTTGTGCCTTTGAGTGATGATAATGGGCTTTGCTTGCTTTGGATTTGGGTTGAAGATGGCCTCTGTTGATTGCTCTTGGAGTTGGAGAGAAACCCATTTGTGAACTAGGCCACGAACCATTAAAACTTGAGTCAAAGTTTGAGGCAAACTTTGACTCAAACTTTTTCACCAAACTCATCATGAAGATGGCCATTTTGCTGTCATCCACGTTTGAGCCAAAGTTTGAGGTCAAACTTTGAGCCAAACGTGGATCCCTCTTGTTGCATATCAAGCCTTGGGGCGCTACTTTGTCCTCTTGTCAACATTGCCAATTTTATGCCCACTATGAACTATTATATATGGTTGAAAAGCTCTGAATGTCAGCTTTCTAACCCAATTGGAATCATCTTAATTGGACATCTACAACTCAAGTTATGCTCCTTTGAAGAGGACAGGGTCGCTGGCTTTGGTGTGCAACGTTTGAGGTAAAGTTTGCCTCAAACGTGGTCGAAAATGCCAATTCTGGAGGCTCAAACGCATTGTCCACCCTATACTATTATATATTTTTGGAAAGCCTTGAATGTCTACTTTCCAATACCGTTGGAAGTGCATCATTTGGAGCTCTACAGCTCGAGTTATAATCCGTCGAAGGTGCAGAGGTCAGTTGGCCTCACTGCAGGTTGCCACCATGTTCGTTTATACACATTGCGGGGCAGTTTTCTCCCTCAATTTTAGTGTCCACCATACAGTGCCATATATGCTTGGAAAGATCTCGATTCCTACTTTCCATTGCTTTTTGAATCACCTCATTTGGAGCTCTGTAGCTCAAGTTATTCTTGTTGGAAGTATACCCCTTCAGGCTGTTGTGGCGCCAACGTTTGCCAAAAAGCTTGAGGCAAACGTTGGCGCAAGCTTTTTCCTCCAGGGTGTTTGTTTTGTGGTGCCAACGTTTGCCAAAAAGCTTGAGGCAAACGTTGGCGCAAGCTTTTGCTCCATCTAGGGTGTTTTCAACTCTTCCAAAAGTTTGAGCTAAAGTTTGAGGCAAACTTTGGCTCAAGCTTTTTGTCCTCTCTTGCTCTTTGCCATTCCTTCTTTCTTCAACCTTCTTCAAAGCTCTTTTCACCTATCATCAATCAATCAAAACATCAAAGCTATGCTCAAAATCATGAGATTGTTTCTCTTTCATAATATACGACAATTATAGCAAAAAATCTCATGAAAATGCATTAATTTATCCATGGTTGATCGAATCAAAGGAAACATGGAATTCCACCCAAATGGCTTACTTATTGCATAAGAATGCATGAAAACCAAGTAAAAAAACTAGTGAAAAAGCATAGGAAAACATGACATGGTGACATGTCATCACAACACCAAACTTAAACCTTGCTTGTCCTCAAGCAAGAAAAGAATCATGTAATAGAGATTGACAATCCAAGGTAAGAAGAATAGCAACTCAATGTTCATGGTAAGCTAGTTTTCTAAGCATGCTATAATCACAAAAGAAATGTAAATGATTGATGCTTCTATCTAGCTCAATTTATGAAATCTTTTCTTTATATTTCTTCCTTGAAGCAAGCTTTTGATTTTTTTTATTAGCTTCTCCTTATGGGTGCTTTGCCCCATGAGTTAATAACAAAGCTACGACTTCTAAATGCTTTATTTTCAAGTATTACCACTTGATACATAAGCACCACAAGCATTTGATTAGAGGACTTCATTAAGCTCATTTTTATTTTCTTTTCTTGACTCTCTAATCATTGATGCTCAGAGCCTTGAGCTTTGAGGGAGTGCTTTTGCACTTTGAGCCTAACCTTGACTTCTAAGTGTTTGTTTTCAAGCATTTAACAAACATACTAGCTTTCCAATACTTTTATGCACATGCTAAAATCTTCTTTAATGCCTTGTTTGTTTATGATCATGATACTTTATTGCTTTTGAATTCACAAAACTCAAGTTGGTAATCATAATGGCACAGCACCATGCTGCAATTTAGAAATCAAATTATGCCTTTTCATACACACATGCATACAGAGAAGGTAAAGACAATCAGGCAGTTTATAGTGCTTGAAACAAATGAGAAGAAAAGGAACTCTACAACCTTGTAGTTCATCTTCTCTATTGTTGTCATTTTCCTCCCATTCTCCTCCTTCCCATACCAAACTCAGAATGCTTGCTCATCCTCAAGCAACTATTAGAACCGTGGCTATGGGGCTAAGATGGATCATGAATGTCTTACACAATGAAATGTTAGTAGCACATGTGTTTTAAGCAAGCAAAATGATAGATAACAATCAAGGCACAAGAGACAGAGACCTTTGACTCAAACTTTTTCACCAAACTCATCATGAAGATGGCCATTTTGCTGTCATCCAAGTTTGAGCCAAAGTTTGAGGTCAAACTTTGAGCCAAACGTGGATCCCTCTTGTTGCATATCAAGCCTTGGGGCGCTACTTTGTCCTCTTGTGATTTGATGCAATCATCCAAAAAGATTGAAAACAATTTGTTGCAAGGCAACACCAAACTTAGAATGCAATCCTATGTGACAGGGTCGCTGGCTTTGGTGTGCAACGTTTGAGGTAAAGTTTGCCTCAAACTTTGACTCAAACTTTTTCACCAAACTCATCATGAAGATGGCCATTTTGCTGTCATCCAAAGATTGAAAACAATTTGTTGCAAGGCAACACCAAACTTAGAATGCAATCCTATGTGACAGGGTCGCTGGCTTTGGTGTGCAACGTTTGAGGTAAAGTTTGCCTCAAACTTTGACTCAAACTTTTTCACCAAACTCATCATGAAGATGGCCATTTTGCTGTCATCCAAAGATTGAAAACAATTTGTTGCAAGGCAACACCAAACTTAGAATGTAACCATATGCCAATTTATTGAATTTAAACAAAACAAAGAACGAAAACAAAGCAGAGAAGAGAAATTATACCTACGGTTGATATGTTATTCACTTTCTTCCTCTTCTTCCAGTTTGTTAAGAGGAATGACTTCAAGAGAGGAAAAGATTCAGCTATTGCCCCCTGTCTTGGTTTTCTCTCAGCAAGCTTCCTTGTGAAATTGGCTTGATTGATCTTGCTTGCTGGATCAGGGGGAGGATTGTTTGCAGTTGACCTTCTCATGAATGTTGTCCTTGGTATCTTGGTCACAATCCTCTTCTTGGTGCTTTTGTCAATTGCCTTCACTTCTTGGATGTCAAGACATGGTTGCTGTGTGATTATTGGAGTGATTTCTTCATTAAGAGCCTCTTGAATTGGTGGTTCCATGAGTTCTTCTTCTATGCATTTCTCTGCTTCAATTGAGGGTGACTTCTCTTGAGTGTCTTCCTCACTTTCTTGCTCCTCCACTCCTTTCCTTGTCACCTCAAGTGTAGTTTCATTTTCAACCACCTCATTCTTCATTGAAAGTTCACTTGATGCAGTGGCCTCCTTATCTTGCTCTTCCACTTTCTCCTTCATATCCATCAATTGGCCTTCATTTTTCTTGCTCAGTGGTTCTAAGCTCCTCCTTATTTTCTCTAAATCTCCATTTATATTTTTGAAGAGAGCTTCTTCTTAGAACAGAGAATAAAAATAAAGAAAATGCTTGATCTAGACTTCTCACCCACTTAATCATTATTGATCTAAATCAATCCCCGGCAACGGCGCCAAAAACTTGATGGTGTTTTTGTGGAAAAATGAATTTCCAAACACCTAAAACTCACCGGCAAGTGTACCGGGTCGCATCAAGTAGTAAAACTCACGTGAGTGAGGTCGATCCCACAGGGATTGATGGATCAAGCAACTTTAGTGGGTGATTAGTTTAGTCAAGCTAACATTGAAGTGAATTGTGTGAAATTGTAGCCAACAGAAAGTAAATGACAATGAATTTAAAGTTGCAGAATGTAAATTGGCACGTAACTTAAAGAGCAAGAAATGTAAATTGGCAAAATCTTAAATGACAAGAAATATAAATTGCATGAAATGTAAATGGGAGTGGGTGCTGGAAATTAAATAAAGTAATAGATCAAAGCTTAGAACTCTTGCAGAAAGCTTAAATTGCAGGAAAGTAAATTGAGAGCAATGTAAACAGAGAGTAAAAATGCTTGAAAGATCAAAAACAGAAAATGACTGATGCTAAATTTCAGCAATTAAAAGGATGTTGAAGATCTCAGGGGTGGAGGAGACTAGAAAACAAATCTAGATCTCAAGTCCTTCCTTGATCCAACAGCAGACAGATTGAAGAAGAAATGAAGATGAAAGCAGTAAGAGAACTTTGATTTAAATTGCAATTCACTTGAAAGTTTGCAGAAGAAGAAAACAGAGAGAATTCTCGAGGTGAGATTGAAACAGAATTTCTTCAATTCTCAACCCAAGATTTAAAACAAAATGAAAACTAAGAGAGAGAGAGCTCTCTAATGCCAATGCTCCCTAGTGGAGCCAACCTCTAATGCTCTAGCAGAGCTCACCTTCTATCAAATATGAAAATGATGCCTTATATAGGCTTTACAAAATGAAAATGAAAATGAAATTGAAATTAAAAATAAATTACAATTAAATGAAATTCCTATTTTATCTATCTCTTGTGCCTTTGAGTGATGATAATGGGCTTTGCTTGCTTTGGATTTGGGTTGAAGATGGCCTCTGTTGATTGCTCTTGGAGTTGGAGAGAAACCCATTTGTGAACCGGGCCACGAACCATTAAAGCTTGAGTCAAAGTTTGAGGCAAACTTTGACTCAAACTTTTCACCAAACTCATCATGCAGATGGCCATTTTGCTGTCATCCACGTTTGAGCCAAAGTTTGAGGTCAAACTTTGAGCCAAACGTGGATCCCTCTTGTTGCATATCAAGCCTTGGGGCGCTACTTTGTCCTCTTGTCAACGTTGCCAATTTTATGCCCACTATAGACTATTATATATGGTTGGAAAGATCTGAATGTCAGCTTTCTAACCCAATTGGAATCACCTCAATTGGACATCTACAACTCAAGTTATGCTCCTTTGAAGAGGACAGGGTCGCTGGCTTTGGTGTGCAACGTTTGAGGTAAAGTTTGCCTCAAACGTGGTCGAAAACGCCAGTTCTGGAGGCTCAAACGCATTGTCCACCCTATACTATTATATATTGTTGGAAAGATCTGAATGTCTACTTTCCAATGCCGTTTGAAGTGCATCATTTGGAGCTCTACAGCTCGAGTTATACTCCGTCGAAGGTGCAGAGGTCAGTTGGCCTCACTGCAGGTTGCCACCATGTTCGTTTATACACATTGCGGGGCAGTTTTCTCCCTCAATTTTAGTGTCCACCATGTAGTGCCATATATGCTTGGAAAGCTCTCGATTCCTACTTTCCATTGCTTTTTGAATCACCTCATTTGGAGCTCTGTAGCTCAAGTTATTCTTGTTGGAAGTATACCCCTTCAGGCTGTTGTGGCGCCAACGTTTACCAAAAAGCTTGAGGCAAATGTTGGCGCAAGCTTTTTCTCCCCTGGGTATGTTGGTGTGGTGCCAACGTTTGCCAAAAAGCTTGAGGCAAACGTTGGCGCAAGCTTTTTCCTCCAGGGTGTTTGTTTTGTGGTGCCAACGTTTGCCAAAAATCTTGAGGCAAACGGTGGCGCAAGCTTTTGCTCCATCCAGGGTGTTTTCAACTCTCCCAAAAGTTTGAGCTAAAGTTAGAGGCAAACTTTGGCTCAAGCTTTTTGTCCTCTCTTGCTCTTTGTCATTCCTTCTTTCTTCAACCTTCTTCAAAGCTCTTTTCACCTATCATCAATCAATCAAAATATCAAAGCTATGCTCAAAATCATGAGATTGTTTCTCTTTCATAATATACGACAATTATAGCACAAAATCTCATAAAAATGCATTAATTTATCCATGGTTGATCGAATCAAAGGAAACATGAAATTCCACCCAAATGGCTTACTTATTGCATAAGAATGCATGAAAACCAAGTAAAAAAACTAGTGAAAAAGCATAGGAAAACATGACATGGTGACATGTCATCAAGCATATACCGGGGTCTGCCTGAAAAAAGGAAAAAGAAAAAGTGTTAGTGGAAGATGATGGAATTGTAGTAGAGAATTCTGATGAGGAGGTGGACTGGTTGCAAGTGTTAAGGAACAACGAGGGATCACATTATGATGCTTATAATCCAATGCATGACGATTCTGATGGAAACGGCTCTTGGCAATCTAAAGAGTTAAAAATCTCCCCAGATTCTAAAGATGAACTCACCGAGGAAGAAAGTGATGACATCTTTATAATATTCTCGCAAGGTGCTCGGTTTGGACAGTTGATGCTCCAAGTTGGAATGAAATTTAACACCTAACAAGAATTTATGGAAGTTGTAAGGGACTTCACCATTCAAGAGGGGAGGCAAATAAAATTCAAAAGAAATGAAAGTTGCAGGGTGAAGGCAGTTTGCAAGTGAAAGAATGAAGAAGTTAAATGTCCATGGGTTGCATATGCATCTAAGGACCATGAGGAGACATCCTGGCAGTTAAAGACGTTCAGCAATGAGCATGTATGTCTTATGATGACCAAAAATAGGACAGCAAATAAGAAGTGGCTTGCTCAGAACTTAGTCAAGAAATTGAGAAAATACCCTAACTTGAAGCATTGTGAGGCAGCAACTTATTTCAAGTGGAAATGTGACTTGGATTTGAATAAGTTCTCTTTGACTAGAGGTTTAACAGATGCAAAAAATGCGGTGTATGGTAATGCAGCTGCACAGTATGATAGACTTAGAGACTATGGTGAGACATTACTTAAGAGATTCAAGGTTTGCATATTACACCAAATCGAGCATAGTCATAGATATCATCAAATCTATCTGTGATCATATACAATATGTTATCGTCAAGAAGTGCCCATTGAGACGAAGCATTGCTGGTGTTTCCTTCACTATTGTCGTCATAATTACAACAGAGAAAAAGAAAGAGAAAGAGAAAAGAGAAACTATGGTTTAATGATTTTATTTTCAATTACCTAAAGTGTGTGAAGATCAATTATATGTAATTGAAAAGATATTAGAAGTTGATTTTATTAAATAAGTTGGATTTTAATAAAATACTTCAAACTTTTTTTTATTTAAATTTCAAATTTTTTTAAACATAGT
>NC_029794.2:13797730-13802023 GCF_000816755.2 Arachis ipaensis | reverse complement strand
TAGTAACATAATCTTTTCTGTTATTAATTTTTAAATAAAATAAATATTTTTTAAAATTTTGTAGACATACGAATAAAATTTATTTTATTCAAAGTTAATTGAAGTTCAAAATTTCATAAAAAAAGTGATATCACAATTTAAAAATATATATAACTGAAATATGAATTATGTTACAGCATGGAAGGATAAGGATGAATGCTCATTTAGGGGTGAATCTAATTTTCCATGCTGGAAGGAGCGAATTCTCATATAGCACAATTAATAATATTTGAAAAGAAGAATTTGTTTGCCTATAAAAGCATGAACGAGGCAATAGAATTTGACACACACAATTACAAATATTTTCCTTTCTCTCTCTCTTTACAGTAATAAAAACAAATGCAATTCTCTCTATCTTTACTTTTAATACTTCTTTCTATCTTTACATATATATACATATTATAACATATAATATTAATGTATATATATAAATCATTATTGAACTAATTATATTAATACTAGAGTCTTCTATTTACATATTTTTATTTTATATTTACATCTTCCTTATTTATTTAGTTGTTTCACAACACGTTATCAACACGAGACTCTGATCAAATTTTTAGGAAGACTCAGGTAAAAAATTTTCATTATGTCGAAACTCTCTCATCTTGAATTCAATGCTCTTGATATATCTGGAAACAATTATTTATCATGGATACTAGATGCTGAAATCCATCTTGATTCAATGGATCTTGGAGATACCATTAAGGCTGAAAATAATGCATCCCAGAAGGATAAAGCCAAAGCCATGATTTTTCTTCGCCGTCATCTTGACGAAGGATTGAAAAATAAATATCTCACATTAAAAGATCCTGCAGATCTTTGGAAAGACCTTGAAGAAAGGTATAATCATCAGAAAACGGTGATACTTCCTCAAGCTCGATATGAATGGACGCACTTACGTCTACAAGATTTTAAATCCATAAATAAATATAATTTTGCAATGTTTCGAATCACCTCACGAATGAAATTATGTGGAAAAAAGATCACTGATCATGATATGTTGGAGAAAACTTTCTCAACCTTCCATGCCTCGAATGTGCTCCTACAGCAGCAGTATCGAGAAAAAGGATTTAAAAAATATTCTGAGTTAATTTCTTGCCTTCTTGTTGCTAAACGCAACAATGAGTTGCTCTTAAAAAATCATGAAGCGCGCCCAGCTGGCGCCGCCCCATTTCCTGAAGTAAATGCAGCAAATTACCCAGAAGAGGTAAATGGCAAAGTTTTAATAACAAGAAAAATTATGGAAGGAAAAAGAATTATATTCAAAAGAAAGGATCTCACCAAAAGTGGGATAAAGAAATAAATATCGAGCAGAATAAATCAACAGAGGATAAGTGTTTCCGTTGTGGTGGAAATGGCCATTGGTCACGTACCTGTCATACCCCAAGGCACCTGGTCGATCTTTATCAGGCATCTTTGAAAAAGGATGACAAAGGAAAGGAAACAAATTTTATTTCAAATGATACTGAAAATTTCACCACTCATTATGATGTATCTGATTTCTTTGAGGACCCTGAAGGAAATATTGGTCATTTGATCAATGATGGAATAGTTTAATATGTGAGATTGTGAAGTATCTATGTAAATAAATAATGTAAAGAACTTATTGTTAAGTTTTATTTTCTATGTATTTAAGTTTCAAATGTGATGTATATAAATAATGAAATATCAATGTTTATGAATTTTGAAATCATTAAATATGTCATTTTTTAAAATAAAATTTTAGTATATGATATTATGTGCAGTATTTCTTAGAAAAATAATTCCGATCAAATATTCAATTTAACTGTGCATGTACTTTTACTCATTTTATTATTATCATTATTTGTTTTTTTGAAGAAAAATGGCAAGGACATATTCTGAAGATATTTGCCTTGCGGATAGTGCAAGTTCGCACACTATTCTTAAAAGTACTATATATTTTACCCATCTTGTGCCAAAAGAAGAATGTGTTAATACTATTATTAGCTCAGGCAATGTGATTGAAGGCTCCGGAAGAGCTATAATTTTGTTTCCCGGAGAAACAAAATTCATAATAAATAATGCACTATTATCTACGAAGTCTCGAAGAAACTTGTTGAGCTTTAAAGATATTCGCCGAAATGGATATCATATTGAGACTATGAATGAGGAAAATCATGAGTACTTATGTATCACAACTCATGATTCAAATAAGAAAGTTATATTAGAAAAATTTTTCTCACTTTCATCTGGGTTATATTATACCAAAATTAGTGCAATTGAATCACATGCCATTGTAAACCAGAAGTTTACTAGCCCAAATGAATTCATAACTTGGAATGATAGATTGGGTCATCCGGGAACAACCATGATGAGGAGAATTATTGAAAACTCTCATGGACATTCACTAAAGAACCAGAAGATTCTTAAATCTAGTGAATTTTGTTGTGCTGCATGTTCTCAAGGGAAGTTAATTTTAAAGCCATCACCAGTAAAGATTGGATTTGAGTCCCCTAAATTCCTAGAAAGGATTCAAGGTGATATATGTGGACCTATTCATCCACCATGTGGATCTTTTAGATATTTTATGGTCCTGATAGACGCATCCTTGAGATGGTCACATGTGTGCTTATTATCTTCTCGCAACCTGGCGTTTGCGAGATTACTGGCTCAAATTATTCGACTAAAAGCACAATTTTCAGAAAATCCAATCAAAGCAATTCGCCTTGATAATGCTGGTGAATTTACTTCCCAAGCTTTTGATGCTTATTGTATGGCTAATGGAATAAGTGTTGAACATCCAGTAGCTTATGTTCACACACAAAATGGGTTAGCAGGATCACTTATTAAGCGCCTCCAATTAATTGCTAGACCCTTACTTATGAGAACAAGTCTCCCAACCTCGGTTTGAGGGCATGCTATTTTACATGCCGCATCACTTATTCGTTTGAGGCCAACGAGTTACCATCAGTTCTCTCCTATGCAATTAGCTTTTGGCCAACAGCCAAATGTCTCTCATTTAAGAATATTTGGGTGTGCGATATATGTTCCCATTGCACCACCTAATCGCTCCAAAATAGGACCCCAAAGAAAATTGGGGATATATATTGGATATGATGCTCCCTCTATAGTGAGGTATCTTGAGATACAAACTGGAGATGTGTTTAAAGCCCGATTTGCGGATTGTCATTTTGATGAATCAAAATTTCCAACATTAGGGGGAGAGAATAAGCTTCCTGAAAAGGAACTTAATTGGAATGCATCATCATTGATGCATTTAGATCCTCGATCAGGGCAATGTGAACTAAAAGTTCAAAAGATTATACATTTGCAAAGAATAGCAAATGAATTGCCTAATGCATTTTCCGATACAAAGAGGATAACCAAGTCGTATATACCAGCGGAAAATGCCCCAATTCGAATTGATGTCCCAGTAGGACAAGTAGTCACTGAAGCAAATACACGCCAGAAGCGTGGCAGGCCTGTCGGTTCCAAAGATAAAAATCCTCGAAAGAGAAAATAGGTAAATACGATTTCTGTTGAAAAAGACATAGTAAAGACACCTGCAGTTGTCCAAAATTCTGATATAGTGTTAACGCCAGAAGACGTTCAGGTACCTGAAAATTGTGAAAATGATGAGATCTCAATAAATTATGTCTTTACAGGAGAGAAATGGAACCGAAGTAAGACAATTGTCAATGAAATATTTGCATATAATGTGGCATTAAATATCATGCATGAAAGTAAGGATCTTGAGCCAAGATCAATTGAAGAATGTCGACAAAAGAATGATTGGCCAAAATGGAAAGAAGCCATGAATGCTGAATTAGACTCACTTGCAAAACGTGAAGTCTTTGGACCTGTAATCCGTACACCAGAAGATGTAAAACCTGTTGGATATCGATGGGTATTTGTGAGAAAACGAAATGAGAAAAATGAAGTTGTGCGCTAGAAAGCCCGACTTGTGGCACAAGGTTTTTCACAAAGGCCCGGTATAGATTATGAAGAAACGTATTCTCCTGTAGTGGATGCGATAACATTGCGCTATTTGGTCAGTTTATCTGCATATTCTGCATAGCATATGCATTTAATGGATGTGGTAACAGCCTATTTATACGGCTCATTAGATCGTGATATCTATATGAAAGTCCCTGAAGGACTAAAGATATCTAAACCATCCAATGAATATTCGCAAGGGTTATACTCAGTCAAATTGCAAAGATCTTTATATGGTCTAAAGCAATCTGGACGAATGTGGTATAATCGTCTTACTGAGTATCTGGCCAAAAA
>NC_029794.2:13769823-13797308 GCF_000816755.2 Arachis ipaensis | reverse complement strand
GATTCCAACAATTATAAAAACTCTAAAAGAAGAGTTTGAGATGAAAGATCTTGGAAAGACTAAATTTTGTCTCGGCCTGCAGATCGAGCATATAAAAGACGGGATCTTCATTCATCAAACAACATACACAGAAAAGATCTTGAAAAGATTTTATATGGATAAGTCACATCCATTAAGTACCCTAATGATCGTAAGATCTTTGGATGTGAAAAAGGATCAATTCCGCCCTAAAGAAGAAAATGAAGATATCCTTGGTCCTGAAGTACCATATCTCAGCGTCATTGGAGCACTAATGTATCTTGCTAATAATACGCGACCTAACATATCATTCGCGGTAAATTTACTAGCAAGGTATAGTTCCTCTCCAACCAGAAGACATTGGAGTAGAATCAAGCAAATTTTTCGATATCTTCATGGAACAGTTGATATGGGATTGTTTTATCCTTATGGATCTAAGTCACAACTAGTTGGCTATGCAGATGCTGGATACTTGTCTGATCCACACAAAGGGAGATCTCAAACAGGATATCTGTTCACATATGGTGGTACAGTTATATCATGGAGGTCCACAAAACAGACGATAGCAGCAACCTCCTCTAATCATGCTGAAATACTAGCGATTCATGAAGCTAGTCGTGAGTGTTTTTGGCTGAGGAGTCTGATTCAATATATTCTGTCATCATGTGGACTGATTGATCATAAGATAGCTCCAACTGTCCTGTTTGAAGATAATACAGCATGCATTGCTCAACTTAAAGGCGGATACATCAAAGGCGATAGAACAAAGCATATTTCTCCCAAATTCTTTTTCACTCATGATCTTCAAAATCAGGGGACAATTGATGTCCAACAGATTCGATCAAGTAACAATCTGGCAGATTTATTCACAAAGTCACTCCCAAAATTCTCCTTTGAAAGATTGGTACATGAGATTGGGATGCGGCGATTTCGAGACATTAAATGATGTCGGCAAGAGGGGGAGACTGTACTCTTTTTCCCTTGGTCAGATTTTTTTCCTATTGGATTTTTCTTGATAAGGTTTTTAATGAGTCAGTCCCCATCACAAAGGATATTGTACTCTTTTTCCTTCACTAAAGTTTTTTCCCACTGGGTTTTTCTTTAGTAAGATTTTAATGAGGCATATTCCTAAATGAGCATTCAAGGGGGAGTGTTACAACATGGAAGGATAAGGATGAATGCTCATTTATGGGTGAATCTAATTTCCCGTGCTGGAAGGAGCAAATTCTCGTATAGCACAATTAATAATATTTGAAAAGAAGAATTTGTTTGCCTATAAAAGCATGACCGAGGCAATAGAATTTGACACACACAATTACAAATATTTCCCTTTCTCTCTCTCTTTACAGTAATAAAAACAAATGCAATTCTCTCTCTCTTTACTTTTAATACTTCTTTCTATCTTTACATATATATACATATTACAACATATAATATTAATGTATATATATAAATCATTATTGAACTAATTATATTAATACTAGAGTCTTCTATTTACATATTTAAAACTTTAACCTAATTTAGTTTATGTAAAAAGTATGAGCTAATTAACATGTAGAATACTTAAAAAAATTAGAAGTAAGAAACGACTTTTTGGTCGAGGTATGGGCCGGACAGGCCCGATCCATACCGGAACAGAACCTAAAGACCCGGCAACACCCCGCCGAAGTCACTCTCAAATTCGAAACACTCCTTGAAACTACCCCCCAGGCTCTGCGTCTGGATACTCCTTCTTCTTCATCCGATTTCCTTCCATTTTGCCTTCTTTCTTTCTCCGACGAAGACACCCGCTGAGTTTTCCAGGAACTCCTGACCTGAGAGCTTCTAAGTTTTACGCAATTTTTTTGGAGTTTTGGTCGAATGGGTCTTATTATCCATACTCCTAGTTTTTGTTTGCATAATTGGGCCAGCCCATGAACCCTAACTTTTTTTGTTCATTGTTAGGGTTTATCTCCCTTGCTTCAGATACCTCGCATCTCGCACGTTGCCACATCGCCGATCACCGTAGTGGTTTCTTCGCCGGTAATCGATTGCCGATCCACATATAATATCGTTGCTTCTTCCTTCGTTGATTTGTCCAGGTTTTTTTTCTTAATTTTTCATTTTTTCTTCTCTGTATGCTACTTCAAATCTTCGTTATTGAGATTTGTTCAATTTGAGTTAGATTTTATTTTTAGTTCCAATTTCAGTTGGATTTTAGCTTTTAGGTAGCTCTAATCTTTCTCTGAGAACTGGTTTACTTCTAATGCTTGTATTATGAAACTATATCCATCATTAAAGTCTTGTTCTATGATTCATTGTGTGGCATATTCTTTGTGATTGATTATTGGATCTTTTTATGCTTCATTTATTTTAATAAAAAATCGTTGCTATTAATTGTTTGAAAACTTTCATGATAAGCTTGTTAATTAACGTCAACCTTGAAAGAATTTGTTCAAAGCAGTAAAGATGTTTGGGTTCTTTTAAATGAAACTTAGTCTTTTGATTACTAAATTGATGTCATGGATCTTGAATAAACGATGTTTCACACCTTTGAAGAGTTAATTTAAGGGTTTAGCTCTAAATGTTACAATTGTATTCCAATGCAAAAAGAATATCAAAGCAATAGCCAAGACTAAAACAAGGAGTACAAAGAAGAGACACCATGGAAACAAGCACCAAAGAAGGCTTAGAAATCAAGAAAGTGGATTGTGATGCATCGGAGATTGAGTATGTTAGTTATGGTGGCGAGCACCACCTCCCCCTTATCATGAACCTAGTCGACCAAGAACTCAGCGAGCCGTACTCCATATTCACCTATCGTTACTTTGTATATCTCTGGCCTCAACTCTCTTTCCTGGCATTCCACAAGGGTAAATGTGTCGGCACGGTGGTTTGTAAGATGGGCGACCATCGAAACATTTCCAGAGGATACATTGCCATGTTGGTTGTGATCAAGCCCTATAGAGGAAAAGGCATTGCTACAGAACTTGTTACTCGGTCTATTAAGGTGATGATGGAATCTGGTTGTGAAGAAGTTACTCTGGAATCAGAAGTTACAAACAAAGGAGCATTGGCACTCTATGGTCGCCTTGGCTTTATTAGGGCTAAGAGGCTCTTCCATTATTATTTGAATGGAGTCGATGCTTTCCGGCTCAAACTGCGATTCCCTCGGCCGGAGCTGCACCCATCTCTGCCTGTGATGTCTGATAAATATGGTAGTAGTCATATACCAAGTGATCATGATAATTCAGCATTTGAACAATGATTTGGTTCCTTCAGTGCTGTTTGAGTGTTTGTAAAGAATCATAAACCCTTCTTGAGCATATTGCTGTACAATTAATTAGATACCAAGATTTTTTATTGGCTCAACTCTACTTATATTACCATGTAAAGATTAATATAATGCTATTAGTATTAGTGATTATACAATATATGAATATGGTAAAAGAAAAAACTATAGAATTATGTTATATTCTGTTAAATAATATGCGGTGGGATGCCTTTGTTGTGAAACATGGAACAAATTGATTATCAAAACCTTTATTTTCTACCTTGAATATAGGAATTTACCACTTCAACGATGCACTCATGCGAGGTTTAGTATCAATCTCGCTCAAGTCATATTCATCAAGTTCTACCTCTTGATTTTGTATTAAGCAAATATTTAAGAGGACATGTATTGAACCAAAATATATATTTTGCAAAGGCAATATATACGCAGATTTGTATGGCGTATTTTAACGTTAATGAAACGTTAAAATGGTTTAGTGCAGCCAGTTCAGTTTGGAAGAGTAGGGAGGATTTTTCTTTTTCGGTTTTTGAGGCGACGAAACGTTAATGTGGGATGATCCTTCAATCTAGTTGGAGGATCGCATTTAGGGATAAGAACAATCAAAGTTTCCAGCAAAGAATGGCTTAAAGTCTCCCCTAAGAATGCTTTCTGAACAGTACGCCACACCTCATGACCCACCACATCCCAATATTCCTTGAAGAAAAAAACTTGAAAACCATCCGGGCCAGGAGCTTTGAACGAGCTCATATTATCCAGAGCTTCTTTAACCTCCAACATTGTTACTGGTTTAGACAAATTATCACAAGCATCTTGGCTAAGAGATGGCATAGGAATTTCTCCCATGCAATTAACCTCAACAGGCTCAGTAGAGCAAAAAATATTTTTGAAAAAATGAACGACCTCTCTTTGCAAAACTTCCGGATCATCAGACCAGGACCCATCACTGACCAGCAACCCATGAACCTTGTTAGATTTTCTTCTAATGATGGTTTGCATATGGAAAAAGCTAGTATTTCTATCACCATACCGAACCCATTGATCTCTTGACTTCTGGTACCAAAGCAATTCTTCCTGGGCCAAAACTAGATTATACTCAGCTCTCAATTCTTCCTCTTTGTGTTTCAAAATCGGATCATCGTCAGCCTCCATTTTTCGTTGAATATAATTCAAATAAGCCTCCAATTCCCTCTTTTTAATAAAAATATTGCCAAAGACCGTAGAGTTGAATTCCAACGAAGCTTCTTGAACCCCCAACAACTTCCTATGGATGCCAAAGTATGTACTATTCCAAGATTTTTGAACAATGGCCTTGTAATCAGGATGCGTTGCCCATGCCGCTTGGAATCTAAAAGGCCGGTTTCCTTTCTTGATAGGAACTCCTTGACATCGGATAAGTAGGGGACAATGATCATATCCTCCTTTGGTTCTCCAGACTCCTTTAAGCCTGTGCGTGATCGCCGTATAGCTAAAGTTTTTTCCAAGAACTTTGATCACGATGGCATCTTTGTAGGGCTCTGCCAATATCTCCTTTGCTTCTTCAGTGAACGTCACAGTTGGTATCTCCGAATCGCCTTGCTTACCAACTACTTTAGCCATCTTATCCCCATCAAGAGAATCAGCAACTTCCAAAGCTCTCCTTGTTGAGGCACCCACAACTTTATCTCTGAATGATATCCGCTGACCTTGAATCTTGTTATTGTCTCCTTTAATTCCCTCCTTTTCACCTGATGCATGCCCACCTCCACTCTCCCCCTTATTGCTCTCGCCGGCATGGCCGGCTACCTCGCTATGTGCCACCCTCGAAGACTCTCCCCCGCTCTCTCCACTCTCCATTTCAAAATTCAAAATTTATTTATTTAGGTAAATTGCCCTACGCCTTTAACTGTTTAACAACTTTATCCCTTTTTTCCCCTTTGGATAAATTTAATATAATTTAGGTGTTATAACGTATAATTAACGTAAGAGTCTGAATAACGGTTTAATTAACGGGTGTTACCTACTGTTATTATTTGGGATTTTTAAATGTAGGATGAAATAGATTTTGCAACGACAAAATTGAAATTAAATATTGGAAAAAGTTTGGTAACAGAAAATTAGTCATACTTAGCCAAAATTTTTCATAATTTATTTCATTTATATAACTTAATAATATTTTGATTTTTTATTTCATTCTCTTATCAATCTACTTATCAGCCCCACTTATTACTGATATTAATTATAATATCATATTCCTAATTATTAGACATTATTATAATCACTATTTAATATTTTCTTTTATAATTTGAATGTTAATGTCATATGATTTTCTCTCTCATGCTTAATAAATAGCCACCAAAGGAATGTCATCTTTGGAGAGAGGTTCAAATCTTAGATTTAAGAATACAATAATAACTAATAATAATTAAAAATAATAATAATATTCACTAAATAATTTTAATTGTAATTTATTTTTATTTTCTTTAATTCATTTATTATTATTGCAAACGTTGAAAAATGTGAAAGCTTGGTTTAATAGATTTTTCATTGTTAATCTGGATCATGAAAGTTGTTTATTCTTTCCAGCTAAAAATCACAACTCTATTTTAATTACAAGCACAATTGGCATAGGCTAAGGAAATTTACAATGAGTTGAAAAATAATTTGAACAACAGAAAACTCACCCGATGAGATTATTGTCCGTCAAATAATTTTCGAGAATATGAAAAACAACACTAACTTTAATGAGATATGGTAATAAATTGATTTAATTTTTTTTATGTGCATCTATAATTATACTGTACTAACAAAGTTCATACACATAACATTCATAAGTTCATATACATAACAGCCATAATTACATACAACTAATATCTAAAAATTAAATTCATGTTTATTAGATGTTACATCCATACACACATTATTTTTTAGTTATTACATAAGTAACTATCAAATTAACACAGATGTTTTTAAATTTTTTCATAATTGAATTTGAAAAAATGTCAAATTCTTAAATTAATTTATTCAATTGATAAATTTACCCATAACATCCATAAATTCATATACATAACATCGATAATTTCATATTAATAACATCCATAATTTTGTACTCATAATATTCATAATTTCATACATATGATGTCTATAATTAATAAATTTTTATAATTAATATTACCAAATTTTAAACTATGCGTCTTATTGTATTTTTCAAATTATCTCATATGTGCACTAATAGGTCATGATTTTAATTATTTTAATATTTTTTATTTAATATTCATATGTATACTTATTTGTGGACACGCGGACACGTAATGGTATTTAGGTGTGTCCAGGCGTGTTCGGAAAAGAATTTTTTATTTTTTATTAAGACACGGCTGGACACAGCAGTCACGCGTGTCGGACGAGTGTCAGTGAGTGTCGTGTCTGAAATGTGTCCGACACGCGGATACGATAACTCAGCGAAGTGTCCGTGCTTCATAGCTTCCTTCTTTCCTAGTCCTCAAAATTTTTCCATCCACCTATGGCTGCTCAACCACCTCCCACTAGGGGTGTGCATGGCCCAGCCCGATCCGAAGACTCGGCCCGATTCCGAACACTTTAGAGGCTATTTTGGTGTGATTTCACCGGGTTTAGGGCCGGGTAAGGGTCTCAAAAATAGACACGGTCATTATTTTGGGTTGGGTCTGGGCTATGGCTCGGGTCACCCGAAGTCGGCCCGGTGGCCCGGTCATCATACACAATTAATATTTTGTGTTATTAGTTATTATAAGACTATAAGTTAATGTTTTATGTTTAAAATGCATAAGATTTTAGACTAATGCATAATATTATGTTATTTATATTGATTTAAATATTTGGTGTTATTAGACAATATTAGTATTGATTATGGTTATGCTTTAATTTTAGAGAAGAGTTGGTTCTTATTATATTTTTCTAAGTGAATTTTACCATGTCAAATAATGGTTGGTGTATTGGAAATTTGGATATTGTCACATGCTAGCTTATAAGAAGGTATCAAGGTAATGTAATGTTAACGGCCTGGTTTTCACCCGGTTTTTACCCGATATAATCGTGGCCCGAAAGTGTATAGGTTTCATCGGGTCTAGGGCTGGGTTCGGGTCTAATAAATAGGCCCGGTATATATTTTGGGTCGGGTCTGGGTCACATCAAATCCGGTTTCATCCGACCCATGCACACCCCTACCTCCCACACCCTCTGAACTACTTCGAATGATGACTGAGTTACAACAGGCTAATCAGCACATGGCGGAAGAGAATCAAAGAATGGCAAACCAAATAGCCGAGTTGACTAATGCTCGGATTGAAAATAATGACGATCATAATGAGAGCACGAATCTAACCCAACACATGTCTCTGAAACCCAGCAACATGAAGAAGGTCGGCGAGCCGATGAAGAGAATCAACCGGACGATGATGTTGGTCCGTTCACTGTAGATGTCATGAACTTTCAAATGCCCAAGAGGTTTACTCCGCCTACCAGCTTAACCCATTATGATGGGTTGGGCGATCCAAGAAAGCACGTCAAGAAATTTTGATCTATAATGATAGTAAACGATGCTTCTGACCTTGTTTTGTGTCATTGTTTTCCTATTTATTTAGACGGTCCTGCACTTGATTGATTTTGTTCTTTTCCTGCAGATTCTATTTCTCGTTTTTAGGATTTAGCAAAACTTTTTGAGGATCATTTCGCTGCATCTTCTATCTGTTTACATGACTCCAATTATTTAAACACAATCAAGCAAGGATAGAATGAAAGCCTGAAAAACTATATTACTCGTTTTACAAAGGTAGCAATTACTATACCAGACCTTCACCCCAAAGTGCATCTGCGCGCTATCAAAAGCGAACTTCGACCAGGCAAATTCCAAGAAACGATCACGGTTGCAAAGCCAAAAACATTGGCCGAGTTCCATGAGAAGGCTAAAGTTCAAATGGAGATTGTGGAACTCCGCCAAGCTTGAAAATAAGAGAAAACTCACAGCAGCAAATACGAGGATAAAGCTCGGGACAACAAGAAGGCCTTCAAGCTAACTCTTTGCTATGACTCATATACACAGTTTAATACAAAAAGAGAAGACATAATCAAGGAGATCCTAAATTCGAAGCTCATCAAGCCTCCCCGAAAGGTCGACAATTATCAGGACACAAAAAACTTGGATAAATCCAAATATTGCACCTTTCACCAAAAGCATGACACGCTACAGATGAGTGTGTGATCGCCAAAGATTTATTAGAGCGGTTAGCTCGACAAAGACACCTAGACAAATACATTAGCGGCCACATACAAAAACGTGCCACAAGGCTAACTCCCATTTGCTGCAGCCCAAATCGGGCAGGCATTCAGAAATGAGGTTGGTAATTGTTGCCTTGTTTTTGCTTTACAAACGCCTAGATGTTTCTCTTTGAACTTGTTACATTATTCTTTAATGTGATGACAGGTTTATAACCTTTTCTTATTCTTGATTGTTGTCTATGTGTAGATATCTCCCCGACAAGGCCTTCTTAGAGTCCGTGAATTTACATTGGCAGAAATTGAGCACTTTGTTGATCCAGAAGATAAATCTCATCCAAAGTACAAAGAGGTTGCTGAATTGGAATTTTTAATGTTCCTAAGGGAAGAACAAATGTCTGGTCAATCCGCAAAGAGAATTCGCCTCGGTGAAGCTTTGTCAAAGGTCAGTTTGAGCTATGATGAGTTCAAGCTTTCTTGTTTTCTTCTGCCCTGATTTTCAGTCATCTTCTATTATGTTTTATGATTCTTTTTTCCAATTCTTTATTATTATTATTATTTTATTATCAGAGAATTGTCAACAATGAGACTCTTGGTTATTTCATCGGTAGAGTATATCTTTTCTTGACACGTCTTGGTATAGACAAAGACCGGTTACGATTTAGGCAACACCTTGCTAATGAAATGGCCCATTATGCTGCTGACTGCTGGGATGCTGAGATTGAGTGCTCCTACGGTTCGATTGAGTGTGTTGGCATTGCAGATAGGTCTGCATATGATTTGCATGCTCACTCGGTAATGACCATTAAGTAACATTCTCTGAGTGATATCATTTTAAACCAAGATACAGTTCTAATAGATTAATAGGATGGCAACTTTGGTGGTTGGTACAATTCAAATTGTGTATGTTAACTACAAGATTAAGGAAATTTGAGTGTATACTATAACTACAATTCATGTGCTTTTGTTGACGTTGGCATATTGTTGAGTAAAATACATTTTTGTCATTGAAAAAGTCATTTTCCCCCTTTGTTTTACCATTATACGATAAACTGTTTGATCTATCACTTATTCTACTATTGAAGTTTCGTTTTTGACTATCTAGTGCTTGCTGTGCATTTAATTAATAAAGCAGAACTTTCAACTTTGAAACAACTTACATGGGGCTTTAATGATCGCAAAAAGCTGGAAGGGCAGTAAGTTTAGAAGTGGCTATACTTAACGGGTCATACTGTATACTATATTTTACCCTTTGTTGTAATATCATGATCACTAAATAAATCTTTTAGCATATTATTATACGCCTGTGGTTTGTTTTTGTTTCATTCTCGTTGTAACTTTTTATTTGATATTTCAGGATAAAAGTGGGGTTCCATTGGTGGCTCATGAAAAATTTTCAGAGTCTAAGGAAGTGGAGGTACGTTTTAACATTAGTAGTGTTTATATATATACTAGTCCCTGAAACTTGATATGCAACACTAAAATCTGTGGTACCCATTAGTTGATATGGTTTATGTATGATGCCAGAAATTGGTTATAACACCAGGGTCTGGCATTCAAGGGGAGTCAGAAGAATGAGGTTGAAGCACTTGAGGTAATGCCTTTAATATGGTGACACTTTTTAACAGCTACTGGGGTTACTTATGACACGTCAATTTTTTCTGCAAGCGATGAAGGAGAAAGAAGCTTTGAATATGAAGGCTGGTCTTGAATCAAAAAGGGAGGTGAACTTTGAAGTTTGTACACTTGGTAAAACTGTGACTGTTACAAACAAAATGGTAACTATTCAGAAGGAGAAAAAGAAGGAGCACCAACGAGTTTTTACACCATCCGTGATTGAACCATCCTTTGGAATTGGACGGATTATTTATTGTCTCTTTGAGCATTCTTTCTACATGAGGCCAAGTAAAGCTGGGGATGAACAGTTAAATGTATTTCGGTTCCCTGCAGTTTTGGCTCCTATTAAGTGCACAGTTTTCCCTCTGGTCCAGAATAAATAGTATGAAGATGTTGCTAAATACATTTCTAAGTCATCGACTGTTGCGGGTATATCAAATAAGATTGACATTACGGGTCAGTCAATAAATAGAAGTTCTAATAAGATTGACACCATACAAGTTATATCGTCGTTCACATGCTTAAGACTAATGTAAAAAATATTAACAGGTACATCAATAGGAAAACGGTATGCAAGAACAAATGAACTTGGTGTGCCGTTGGCAATCACGGTAGATTCAACATCTTCAGTAACTATTCGGGAGAGGGACAGACTGAAGGCCACAAGACATGGCAAGATGTGTGGTCAACTTTTCCCCATCACTCCTCCGCTTCCACCGAAGAATGAGTTTCACTCCTTTCATTGTTCCATTCTCTAATATCTCATGTAAACGCAACTACGCAAGGAATTATTCATTTAAAAAAAAAATTGATAATTATTATTGATTCATCACCTTATAACTCGGTCTTTATTGTGCATTATGAGTTATAATTCGGCGTTAATTATCATTTATTCTTTGCTTGTAACCGACACCTTCATTACCGACTTAATGACCATCATTTCAATCTTAATGACCAAACGGTCATAACATGAATATCATTCATCAATTCTATGCCTATAAAAGGAACCTTCTATATCTAATCTCAAGGGGCAACATGATAAGTTCTATAAGTTTTATATCATGTCTTACATTCTATATTTATAGAATTATTACACACACATGATAACTTCTATTTCATGTCTTACATTCTATATTCATAGAATTATTCTTATACCTCTTAAACACTTACTAACTTGAGCGTCGGAGTGTCTTTTGCAGGTATCCACCCCCTTGTTCTCTCATTGCCGACGTATACCTCATCTTGACGGAGAACTTACAAGTATTCACCGGCGGACGAGTTATACACCAGCCAATCTCAGCAAGAACAATTATGTAAACCGATTTTACGCTAAGGCTCTTTGGCAGTAGGGTTTTTTTTTTAAATTTCTATTTTTTTTTGGGCCATAAGAAAGGCCCAAAGGGTTCCATCAATCGCCCGGTAGAAATCCTTCGAAACCCCCAATTGAATTTTTTTTCTAAATCCTAGCAACCACAAAGTAAACCAAAATTCTGCAGCTTCTTATTGCAAAAGTCCTTGAGCAAGTGGTCGGCATGGTAACATACTAACATGTCCCCGTCTTCTCATCCTTAACCATGAGGTCCGTAAACTTATCCACATGACCTGAAGCCTTGAGGACAACCTCAGGTGTCACGTAGGGGCAGTCAACTTCCAACATATTCTCCTCAAGAACAAAATGCTTCCAAATACAAAGTAAAACAACACCCACAAAACCTAAACCTCTCAACTTAACAATGAAACCATAAGCACATCCATTTCTATTTCCATTTTAAGCGTGCGAGAACTTAATCATCTGAAAGCTCAAGTAACAAAGCTAATATCGTAACCATACCGATTAACTTTGTAACCACATGCATGTGCCAATCAGCAATCTCAAATAAGTGAAATAACTCAAGTCTCACTCAATTCCTTCTACAATACACAACATGCAAATTCCATAACCAAAACCGAAATTCGAAAGCCCTAAGTTTTCAATTAAATCAAATCAGTTATTGAACAAATTGTGGATCCTTGGCGCCAGAAGGCGAGAACATTGGACTTGACAGCGCATCCGGGAGGGCCGTAGTCATAGAGGCCAGCCACACCGCGGTAGATCTTGAACGATGGGATGTAGAAAAGGCGGCGCTCGAGCGTGTTGACAGCTGCCTGACGGAATGCCTCCCTGCTTAGTCCACCGTCGGCGGAGAGGATTGACTGGAGCTGGCGCTCGACATCGTTCTTCTCAAGCTTGAGTGCGTTGAGTGACTGGACGGCGGCATCGATGTCAGACTTGGGTGCTGCGGCGGCCTTGAGTGCACGTGACAACATTTCCCTGAGCCTCGACGGCAGATTGCTTTTCGGTGAGGGCCTTGCGGAGCGATTCTTCAGTGGCAGCCATTGCATAAGAAGTTGAAGAGAAGAGTGAGTGTTATGTGAGTTGGAATGAAGTAGCAGCTGAGGAGGTTGAACCACGCAAACGCAAACGCAAACGCAAACGCAGAAGCATTAGCTAAGAAGCAGTAGCACTAACAAATTAACAATACAGCAAGGAATCATAACAGAAAAAAAAAATTCAGAATAAAAAACAGTAGAGAACCAACTGATCCAACTGACCGGTCCGGTTCGGTTTTTAAAATTCTGCAATAGTTTAGTTAGTACTGAGTAGGGACCATGGTTCTGAAAACTGATCCGATCTACTACATAGAACCGCTGGAGAAAAAAACCGCTTGAAAACCGTTGAACCGGCCGGTTCGAATAAAACAAGGTCGTTTTGTTTTTTTGGGAAAAAAAAAAAACACAAGCAGCAAAAAAAAAAAAAGCAGAACCATTCGTGAACCTAACAGCCCCTCCTCTTCTTCCCCCAATCATTCGTGCTGGAGACCTCTGAAGCAAAGCAAAACCCTAGCCCTTCATCACCGCCGCCGTCCCCGAGTCCTCAGCGCTGCCGCTGCTTCCTCTTCCCCGTGTCGTTTTCATCTTCACTGGCACGTCGTTTTCATCTTCCTCTTCCCCAGGTAGCTCGGCACGTCGTTTTCATCTTCGCTGGCTTCTCGGCACGGAACCCAGGTTAGTGGCTCTGCTTTCATTCTTCGCCTCCGTTTCTTCCTTTTAATTTCTGAATGTTCGGTCTTCTTCTTCGTTTGAAGTTCTGAAATTGTTGTTCAATTTTTGTTCCATTTTTCTTGTAATGTTTTGTAAATTGTAATTGCCTGCTGCTGATGGATCTGTCTTGTATTTGCTGGTTGCTGATGGCTGTAAAATTTTTTTTCAAATTTATTGATGGCTTGATGGCTCTGTTAGTCTGTTGCTTTCAATTCTTTGCTCTGTTACAGATGGCTCTGTTACTGATGGCTCGATGGCTCTGTTAGTTGCTGATGGCTCTTAATTTTTTTGACCAAATTTACTGATGACTTTGTTTGTAGTTGCTGGTTTTGCTGGGTGAAGGTTTAGTGTTTTGGAATGTTTTATAATGTGCTAATGTTTGTAATTGCTGGCTTTGTTTGTAATTGCTGAGTGAAGGTTTAGTGTTTTGTGATTATTGGTTAATGTTTTGGTTTAGTGTTCTCTCTTTTTCAGATTTCCCTTATCCCTGTATTTTTGCGTGTTGCTGAATTGGTAATCAATAAATTTGCCTTTTTGCTGTAATTCGGGACTTTATTAGGATTTGTTAAATTTGTTGCTGTAACTTGAATTTCTTGCTTCCCAGTCACAGAATCAGAACAGAATGCTCAGTCAGTGCTTGATTGATTGGCTTTGCTCACTGATTGTATTTGATGATAAATTTTAAATTGATAATAACTTTTAAATTTTAAATTTGCACTGCCTATGTTACTGATTTGGCGCAACGTCGCCCTTGTTCGCCGCATCCGCCTCCTTTTTGGCCAAGCTTCTGCCTCTGGTTTTTGGCCAACCCATGTTCTGCCCTTTTTGGCCAACCCTTGTTCGAGCTGCTTAGCCCTCTGTTCAGTCCTCTACGCCGTGTGTTCGAGCCTCTGTTCCGCCGCCTTTCAGCCACCGTTCCGCCATTGTTCTGCCTCCGTTCAGCCATCTCCGTCGCGATTTAAAGCTCCTCCCTCTCCCTGTACTGTTTGAATTTCAGAACTGCTCCATCCTAGGGTGATTTTTTTTCCTTCTTGTTCTTTCTTGTATTAATTATTCAGTTATTGTTTTTTTTATTGTTGTTTTCATGGTTAGTATGTTTTCTAGTTCTTATTTTGTTGTTGGTTTGCTGTAGTTTAAAATTGTAATTGTTCTTGTTATTTTGATTTTCAGTTTTAGTTGATCTTATTAACTTGTTAATTTGATAAATTATTGTTTTGGTGTTGTTCTCTACCTTTTGATTATTATATTGTGTTTTGCTGTGGTTGATTTAATAAATTGTTCACTGAGTGGAAGATGAAAACCTGCCAGGTAAAACTGCTCCTGCCATGTTAAAACTGCTCCTATTGGTTTAGTATGGCTCAATCCATGCTTCCAAAGAGATTCTACCACCATGCTTGGACCTTCTCTCTGAGGTTGGTCCTGTGATGATTAAGGATGTAAATCTTGTGACCCACTTTAGGAATTAACTTTTTAGTTTCTTTTTTAAATTGGGTATCGAAATTTTGTTTGTTGATCCTAGTAATTTTTGTTTGTTGATGTGTGAATATATTCTTTCATATTCCTCACTAAGTCGTAGTGATCTGTATGCCTTTGATCCCATAGCCTTTGTATTGTTGCATATTGGTAGATAGAAGGTATCAAATTTTGTGACATATGGTAGTAACTAGTAAGTAGAGTAGTTTATTCTTTTCTTTTCTGTTAGAGATATGTCGGATAGAACAATGTATATACTTTTGAAAACCAAATTGTTTCTTTTGAACCAAAATTTGGGTGATTACTCTTTTCTAAATATGCAAGCAATTCTATCTAGTTGGCCATGAAAGTTTTCATTTTCTTTCTAGTATTAGTTCATGTTGTGAATGACTTTGTTTTGCAAATAAAACAGTTGTGAAGTTACTGTGAAACAGTGGCATGGAATAGTCTCTTGCTCTTTCTCTCATTTATTTTCTATTTTTTCCTTTGAAAAATAACATATTAGGTATTTTCTTTGATTGGAATGTAGAAGATATAGTACATCTTTTTATGGTTTTATTTTTTATTGTAACAAATTTTGAAGCATGATTAATTTTTGAAGCATTGATTGATTAAATGATTAGGGTAGGGTTGTGTTGTGTTGTGTCATTCCAAGATGAATATGATTGTTTGCTTTGCGATGCTTGCTGGCTGTTATTTGATATCACCGCATTTCAGCATTTGATCAATGAAATGTTTTGCAAACATTCAGTTTTTGGTTTGCATTTCCATATATTGACTTGGATTTATACTTTACTAAAAGTTATCCAACGGAATAAGTCAAGCTGATCTCATGAAAATACCAAATGACTAATAAGATTGAATCTAAATATCTTTGCAATTTTATATATATTAACCATAAACCCTATATATATAGTAAATCTAGCTTAGGGAATTTAGAAAGATAAACATAGTTTATCTAAATTATTGTAATTGATTCCCTCATAAGATCATAGACATATTAGAAGTTGAGAATTTTTGTAATAATAATTGTTGATTGTTGTTTGTTGAGATTATTGGGTTGGAGTGGGATGTTGTGATATTGTAACTGGATTATATTGTTATTGGATTGCTGGTAATTTTTAAGTATGGATGATATTTTAAAGTTTATATTAGACTATAATTATGTTTTAATGTGTTTATTTATATTTTATTTATTATTTTATTATAAAACGGTTTTTTCGGTTGTTGATTCTTAATTTTTCTAATATATGTAGCTTTCTGAATCAAGTGGATCAGATTATGTAGTTTTCTTGATTTGGGATATTTTCGGAGACGCATTAGAAGAGTTATTTTATTATTATGTTTGCTATAAAAATATTCACATGTTGTGTATGCTTGTGATTGTTTCGGTGTCTACATTTTCTTTCCAAGTCACTTGCTATGGTTGTTCTTTGAGTTAAGGCTTTGTATGTGTGTGAGAACATGTGATAATGTTGAATGCTGTTGCATCTAATAGGAGTTCTTGGAGTACCCTCATCTTTGGTCTTTTGTAATTTATTTATTATTTTATTCTAAAACGGTTTTTTTAGTTGAACCACTGGTTAGACCAGTTGAACCAATGAACCAGTGAACCAGTAACTAAAACGGTTTGATGACCGGTCCAGTTTTCAGAACATTGGTAGGGACTAGGGAGTGAAGTAATTGAGAGATTGACACCCTGGTTTGTGGTTTCTTTGGTTTTGAAGAGGAACAATCCAACATCTTTGAAATCTCCGTCTCACTACAATACCCCCAAGCAACATATTTTCTTATTTCTGCAACCGAATGCAAGCTTTGCTTCACCATTCCCCTCTTATCCGAACCTCACATTCTTCCTTCTCAGCTATGGCTTCTTCTTCTTCCCTCACTCTCCCTTCTCTCTCTCTCAACAACTTTCCTTCTTCCCCATCAAATGCACATTCTAGAACCTTCAACCTTCCCCTCCTTCGATCTAGGGTTTTCATGAGCGTCGCTTCCGGATCTCAGGTCTCCGTTCTCAACGATGCTCCCTTCTCCGATTACAAACCCTCCAATGCTTTTCTTTTCCCCGGTCAGGTAAACAGACAATTCTGATCCGCATTTTTTATTTCATTTTTATGAATATAATATATTTTGTTTATTCGATGTATGAATTTCTGTATTAATGTGATTACAGGGTGCACAAGCCGTTGGAATGGGAAAAGAAGCTCAGAATGTGCCTGCTGCTGCTGTTCTGTATAAGAAGGCAAATGAGATATTGGGGTAGTTGCTGATTTCGTTTTATATTAACTATTTTCTCATGTTTGTCTTTTTATTTATTTATTTAAATTCTATGATTCTGGGTTCCTTGTTGTAACTGATATTGTGTATTCTCTGCCTTCAGGTATGATCTTCTTGATATATGCATCAATGGCCCAAAGGATAAGTTAGATTCAACTGTTCTTAGTCAGGTAAAGTGGTAAATCTTTTTACTTCTTTTTGGGTAGTGGTGGTTGTTTTTTTAACAATCTATTGAACATGAATTTAGAATATAGGGTACATTCATCTTAGTTTTATCGTTAAAATAATTAGTGGAGTATTATGGAGTTGGTTTATGTGCAAATAATTGAGCTAGGCAACTTTAGTTAAATGATTGCTTGTCATGCGGAGGGTAATTAGTTTTGGTTGGATGGATATTTTTACAGTCAATTCACAGGTTGCTGTTGTTAACTTGTGTCTCCAGCATGTGTATTTCATTCAACCTTTTTATAATGTGCAAATACTAAATATCTTTGGCAGTTAATTCATTCCTGGGTCAAATCCCACCAAGAATTTTTCTCCTCCTCATCGTGTCTTTATTTATATTCAAGAATAAAATAAAAGAATTAGTGAAGTAATAAACAAATTCGCCTTTAATAGAGATCTTTTATGATTATGGTATTATATTAGTGAGTCCATACATAGTTATCCACCAGTCTGTTCTTCATGTTTATTTTTGTCGCATATAAAGATTTACATGGGCATAATGTTTACCAATTTTTTTCTACTTCTTCAGCCTGCTATTTATGTCACAAGTCTCGCTGCTGTGGAGCTACTTCGTGCAAGAGATGGAGGACAACAGATTATTGATTCTGTTGATGTTACGTGTGGTCTAAGTTTGGGAGAATACACTGCTCTTGCTTTTGCTGGGGCTTTCAGGTGATTTGCCAAGTATTAGTAATTAATATATAACTGGATTTTGTAATGCTTTCCCCTTATGGCCCCCTTTTCTTCATATTATTCCTCATGTATCAAGAAATCACTGTAAAACCAAAGGAATAGCAAGTACGACATATATGCCCCTTCTTTTTGGTCATGGTGACCTATTCTGTCATAAAAGTACCATCTGGTAGAACCATTATTTATGAACCATCAATAAAGTACGATTTTGTTTGGAGTTCAACTTTGTTCTTTAATTGACTTGCTATCAACCCATGTATTTATTTGAATTGTAAGCTTTGAAGATGGACTTAAGTTGGTCAAATTGAGGGGAGAAGCCATGCAGGTAAACAATGTGTTCCAATTTCTTGTCTGACTTGCATCAACTTGTTTGGATAGAAGCTCGTAATTTTTATTCACAGAAATAACTTCCTCCCTTTATCTAGGATGCTGCTGATGCTGCTAAAAGTGCCATGGTTAGTGTCATAGGACTGGACTCAGAGAAGGTCCAACAATTGTGTGATGCGGCGAATCAGGAAGTACCCGAAGCTGAGAAGGTTCAAATTGCCAATTACCTTTGTCCTGTAAGGTTCTTATGGATCTGATTTTTAACAAGCTTAGCAGACAAAATTTAGTGTCTAAATTTCTCATCACTAGCTTCTTTTTGATGTTTTTTTGTTTTCTTAGGGTAACTATGCTGTCTCGGGGGGCTTAAAAGGAGTAGAAGTGCTGGAATCTAAGGCAAAGTCTTTCAAGGCTCGAATGACTGTATGAACATATCCACAAATCTTATCTTTCCAATGCTAACTTTCCTAAAAAGTTTTAATGCCTTTCACTCTATTCTGCAGGTTCGCTTAGCTGTTGCCGGTGCATTCCACACTAGTTTTATGGAACCAGCTGTGTCAAGGTTGGAAGCAGCATTGGCAGCAACAGAAATCAGAACACCAAGAATACCAGTCATCTCCAATGTGGATGCACAACCACATGCAGATCCCGAGACTATCAAGAAGATATTGGCACGTCAGGTATGCTGCTGAAACTCCATCATGCAGAAATACATGAACGGGAAATAATTGCATTCTATACTACAATTTGCAGGTTACTTCCCCTGTTCAATGGGAAACAACAGTGAAGACTCTTCTAAACAAGGGGCTGAAGAAAAGTTATGAACTAGGACCTGGAAAGGTAGGATACATAGATAACAAATACTGTTATGGTAAACAAATATTGCAATTGGGGGACCGGTATTAGCATTTTCCTGCAGTTCTTAGGGTTAAGTACACTTAATCTCCATGACCACACGATGTCCACTTAAGCCACTGGATTTTAAAAATGTGAAAATCAACCTTTTGAGTTTTGAATTTTTCTAAATGTGTGGATTAACCATGTTGGTTCTTTTCCCAGAAATTAACAAAAATAACACATTTAACAAAATTTAGAGCATCAAAATTCCATATTTAGGAAAGTTCACATGATGTGAAGGACTGGAATTAAAGTACAACTAAACCTGATTTTTATAATTCTGCTAACATTTGTTTTGTTGTTCTCTTCTCAGGTAATTGCTGGTATTATCAAGAGAGTGGACAAAGGTGCTGATATTGAGAATATAGGTGCCTGAGAAGTGAGAAGGCAGTGAAACCTTGCTTCTTCTGTGACTTCCAAATTCCAATCAACCCAATAGTAAACCAACATTTTGTCTCGTACAATGTGGGAGAAAAGGTTGCATCCCCAAATCAAGAGAACATGGAGCTTGGGAATTTTGTAAACATAGATTAGCTACAGTTGGATTTGAATGCCAATTTTAAAGTTCAGTTTTAGTTTTAACTTTCAAGAATTGACACTATCATGATGAACGTGTTGGACTGTTGAATAATGGGTTTATTTATTAAAAGATATGTACCTAATAAACGTTGTCATAGTTGGTGTTCCTTTTTTTAAGCTTCCCAGTTCGATTGGATCAACCATTGGTTAGTAAGATCATAGTTGAGGATTGGATGGTTAGGTGGAGAGTAAAGAAAATGCTTTGGTGACAATATTTTTTTTTTACTTCTTAGAAAATTCATTCGATTGACAAGTTAAAAAAAGATTATTACTAATAGAAGTTCTTAAATTTTTATTTTAATAAATAAATAATAAATGTATTGGAAATTTAAATATTGTATTATTTTACGTATATTTTTTTAAAATTGATAACGTTAATATGTGTCTTTAAGCTAAATCCTAAGTTTAAATAGAGAAATATTAAGTGATTAACATTTTTTGGCATATATTTTGAACTAATACTAAATAAATTTTTTTACACTAAAAATATTGATACTTAATATTTTTCTTTTACACTAGGATAAAACTTGATTCAGTTTGGTTGGAAGGAAATAGAAAGGAAAGAAAAAAAATTAAGTGGATTTTTATTTCTCCCATTTCTCTTCTCAACCAAACAAAAAAAAATAACTATTTTTCTTCCAATTTCTTTTTCTTCCTTTTTCTTTCTCCCATTTTCACCTCAAACAAACACACCCTAAAATACTATGGCAGCAGATAAATTGCATTTATATCTAAGTTTCATTCTTTTTATTATAATAAAGAATTTGTGGCACACCAAAACATTGCAATTTGACAAGAGCATTAGCACAATGCTCCGATACAATTAAAGCATACCATGTCAACTATAACTATGAATATCCTAAATCTTTCATCCTGGCTTGTCTCATTTTCTTCATCATCTTCATCAGATATTGTCGATGTGTCATCATCGTTAGAATCCTAAAATACACAGAACAAATCATTCTCTAAGTGTTTTTTTGCATGCCTAAATATCTTTAAAATATCTTAAAGTATCGTTTTAAGTAATAAGTGAAATGTTTTAGATAACTCTTGAACTTTGCTTCATGTGCAAAGTTGAATCCAAAGTTTTAAAAATGTGTTGCATCATTTGATTACTTTAATGTGTTGAATTGCACATTTCAAAAACTAAAGCAAAGTTAGGGACTTGGGGGGTTATTTTATTTGTATTATTTTCCCAAATAGAAATGAAGGTGGTTTGTTGAAACCTGATGATAGTGGCGGTGAATACTACTATGTACGCCTCCAATTGTCCTAATTATTATGTACATGGGCACAATAATTCCACTTGCCCTTAATATAAACACCTAAAAAAATAAAAAATAAAAAAGAAGTTAGACACATTATTCAAAAAGCAGATATTTATTTAAGTTTCTTTTCAAAATAAATAAATAATGGTGGAAACCAAGTACTTACAGTAAGAATTGTAAATGGATAATCTTCCATGCCACTTGTAAGCGCTGCAAAAAGATGTCTTACAAGCAAAATGAGTGTAAACTGCATAACAAAAATGAAACAATAATGTTTATTAGTTGACTTGGCCAAGTTCAATAAATCATTGACATAAATACGGCTAGAAAAATATTGGGAATTTTGCTTTTATTAGGATTTTTTGTGATAACCCAAATTAATTAGATCCAAAATGACTAGTATTTTTATGATTTTTGAAATAAATAAGCCCATTAGCTTATTAAAGTGGTTTCTTTCCAACAACATAATAAGGTGCACTATATAACATCAAAACTACAAGCTAATTATTGTGAAGGAGTGTGGATGGAAGGTGATCCAACCCAAATTTGTAATCTCTTGGACATCTTGTTTGAAAAGGATGAAATCCGTAAACTTTTTTTTAAAGAAAAACAAAAACGCATAGAAATATCTATTGGAATCCTAATTTGGCTATAAATTTCTAATGTGCAATTATTATTATTATTATTATTATTATTATTATTATTATTATTATTATTATTATTATTATTATTATTAACTTTCTAATGTATAATATTTTCAGATAATATATATATATTGGTAAATTCTACTCTACCCTTCCTATAATAACATGTATATTACCCTTTGTGACATGTCACTCTTTAATTGGTTATTATGTTAACTATGATTAAGCTATTTTGTAATTAAATTATAGTCTAAAATGGGTAATTGTATAATTTACTAAAATATTAAAAACTGAATATTTGCTTCTTCCCCAAATTGAACCCTAATTCTCTGTAGCTCCTCCCCCATTCCGTCGCCGCCGTCACGCCACCTGAGCATAACTGCCTCGTTGGGTGTCCCGTTCTCTCCGTCTATCGTGCCGTCGCCGACCTCCAAAGCATCGCCGCTGCTGTCGTCACAAGCAGTGCTGCCGTCCTCTGGTATCCTTCCTTCTCACTCGGTCTCTGTTTCTGCTTTCTCTCAGCCCTTGACGATGTCGTTCCAGCACCGTCATTGTAGTAGTTGTTGTTATCACCGCTCTCCTGCAGCTTCGTTGTTTCTGATTTTAGCCTTTTGTTATGTTTGTTCCTTTTGTCGCAGTTTATATCAAATTTCTGCATATGCTTCTTAATAAGATTTGAAATATTTTATTGCTTATATGTAGATCTGCCAGCTTATCATTTTAAGGAAAAAAAAGAAGGGGGTCATAACATGCTCATCCATTATTCCTAATTATGATCAAGAATTAAAAATAGTTTTCTCTGAAACTATTGTTTCAGACAACTTTGTGATTCAACTGCAGGTTTTCTTTGCGCAGCTCATGCTTTCTGACATGAATAAAGAACTCAAAGGATTAAGGTTCGATTTTTCTTAAACTGATTTAATGCTTTCTTGATTCTAGAATACTTATCTAATTTGTCATTTCCTGCAGATGCGTGGTGAGTGGTTCTGGAAAGATTACAATGCATGTTTTGGAGAAGCTAATTGCTTATGGTGCTCTTCCCATTTCCGTATCAGGTGATTTGCTGTGTTATGATGTTAGGAGGCTACTACACTGGCTGTGAGGCTGCATAAATTCTTTTATTCTAACAAGAACATAACCATTCACCTCACTATTTCTTGTTAGATTTCATCTTAATACCAATCATAATTAAGAATTCTTAGTTAACTCCATTTCATTATTGTCAAGAAATATGAATATTTCTTATCAAAAGCATTTTAAGATTCTAAAGGATATTTGGTTGATGAGGATGGATTTGACTACATGAGAATACAATTTCTGAGAGACATGAAAGCTCAACAGAGAAGTTAGAGGTTTGTATCAATTCTATCATTCATTCATTTGTGCTTCATTTTTGTAAAAATGTACATATTTTTATGGATTTTGTTTATAGAGACTATTTAAAGACATATGCTCGGTCCAAATACTATGATGAAGCAAAACCTTGGAATGAAAGGTGTGATCTTGCATTTGCACGTGCTTCACAGAATGAAATTAAATTTAGGAGAAATTGTTTTCAAGCTGTTGTTCAAGTAAATTACTTTTTCAAGGTTTACAAGAACTCAATTAGAATAAGGGTCATACTTCCGTTCCACCCAAATTCATAAGATGAAGAACGAAAATAAATTCTTGAAATCAAAATCAAAACTAATTAAAATAGAAGAGTAATAGTATCTATCAATCCATACAATAAACAGAGCTCCTAACCTTAACAGTGGATGTTTAGTTGCTCATGGCTCAGAGAGAAAACTAGGATTCTGAAAAACTATAAAGTGCGGAATGAGGTAAGAGAGAATAGAAGAGCACGAAGGGCTAAATCTTTTCCCTTTTATATCTAATCCTAATTAATGTAAAATATATTTTCTAAAACTAAATAATATTTTTTCTTATTTGTAATTAAAATAAAAGTTTTAATCAAAATCTAAAATAATCTTCGAATACTTCTTATCGTGCGTGGGGACTATGGTTTCTATTTGAACTAGCACCTAACTTCAGGAAAATGAAGTTAGGCGCTGCCTTGGCCTAATGGGACTCCCAGCTTCTTCTTTCATATGGCACCAAACTTGGAAAATTTTAAGTTAGGCGCCACCTTGGCAGCATGCATTGTGGAAGGCTTTGTGATCCTGGCGCCTAACTTGGGAAATTCTAAGTTAGGCGCCATCTTGACCATACAGAATGGAGAGAAAGGGTATACTATTATATATCGTTGGAAATCTCTAGAAGTTAGCTTTCCAATGCCACTAGAATCGCATCAATTGAACATCTATAGTTCAAGTTATGTCCGTTAGAGTGCAGGGAGGTCAAGGTTGACAACATCATCCACTTTCTTCCTCTTCTTCTATAAAACTCCGTCAAATCCATTCGAATGCTACCTGAAATAAATAGAATTACACACAACTCAAAGTAGCATTTATAGTGGCTAAAAAGTATTTAAATCTTGATTAAACTTAACAATTCAAATGCAAATTCACTAGAAAAAGATAGGAAAGATGCTCACTATGTTTGTGATTGCTTACTTGTACCTGTGATTGTATTTTGTCTCTGCTTCTTGTATTCCGTTCTTGGTTACTATTTTGATATATACTTGTGCTTGTACTTGTTTGTGTGACTTACCGACCTAACTGCACGAAGACTTAGACTTAGGCTGCGGAACCCCATAGGTAGTACCCTGCTGGGAACCTTAGGTTCTCACCCTTTACTTCTCAATTCCGCAGATGCAAACCGGTGAGATCTTCTTTGAGTTTCCAGCCTTGGGACTAGCTAGCAACAGTAGCATTACCGGAGGGACAGAGCGACTTCTCTTACTTCCACACAGTACTTTCTTGTTTCTTCAGCTACCAGGGATCGATGACCATCAGTAGTTATAATAGTAGCAGTGGTAGTAGTTGTCTTTGCCCTCGTTTTGTATAGATTTTTAGAGGGCTAGATGCTTTTGTAAATACCTATATAAACAAGTTAGAATGGGTCCCAGACTAGAGTGACTCTTGTGAATCGATGTCTGTTAGTATAAATATAGAGTCTGTAAATATTTTTATGAATAAGCAACGACATAACTTGGTGTGAATTATAATGTACTAAATGAGCCTTCGGACATAAATGTATGATATTACTATGTTTTCTATATTTTCTATGCATCATGTATATATTATCTATTTAACTATTATCTATTTCGTTATATCTATATATCTGACGCATGATCTCGACTAGCGCTATAGGCTCATATGTATATATTTAATATAAGGTGTAGAGTCTCTAAGAAAAGCCATGAAGTAGCGCCTGACGGCTAGCATTGGTCATGATATGCTAGAAGTTGGGTCGTTACAACAATCCTTCACCATTCTCTCTAACTTCAAGTGCTTGCTTTGTTGACCTAAGATCAAATTGTAAGCCCATGATTTCAACAAAGTAATACACCAAGTTTTGAATTTCAAATACAAGAAGGACGACTAGTTAGTTAAGTGTGACTAGAAAAGATTTGATTTGATTATATTTGATTCTGTTTTGATTTAGTTTGAATTTGAATTTTAGGTTTTCTTTAGGTTTTAAAAACTTGTCCGCGGACAAAGGGGGACAATTAACACACATCACACAGCACATCTTACACCACACTTTACAATTCTGTTTTCTTTATACCATGAGCAACTAATCTCTTCTGTTAAGGTTAGGAGCTCTGTTTACTTTGATGAATTAATATTATTGTTTTTCTACTTTTGGTTAATGCATTGATGTTTTATTCAAGAAGTGAGTTTCGTTCTCCATCCTAAGAGTTAAAATGTATTGGAAAATAATTTTAATCTGAATTGAATTCCTCTATTATCTTAGAATAGTTAATCTTTGGAATTAGGCTAGAAACTCCTTCTCATAATTCTTTGAGTGTCCGAGACTGATTTCGATAAGTGACACAAAATCAATTAGGGTTGGATTTTAAGAATTGTGTGGCTTTAAATCAGAAATTGTGCTTAAACTCTTACCATAGTTAATTGATCAAGGAATTGACGGTTAATTAAGTTAAAAGAAATTGGAGTTTGATTACTTAAGATTTGTCATGAATACGTCTTTGCATGATCAAAGTAGATAGCAAGAAGTGTTAATCCTAAAATTTAAATATCTCTGAAACCTTAACATTCTCACAATTATTATCTTCATTCACTCCTTTGCTATTTGTTTTGTCTCTGTTTACATGTATGGATTCTCTACTTTTCTGTTTTTGATTTGTCTAATTAGAATGATAAATTAATCATTGTTGTTTAGTCAATTAATCCTCGTGAAAATGATAACCTCCTCACCGTGATATTACTTGATACGATTCAGTGTACTTGTCGAGTTAAAAATTCTTCCATCAGTCACCAAAGGGGGTCGTTGCAATTAGGTGCTTAGTCACCTAGTTACTAAGTGAAAATATCAGTAAAAAGATAATTATTAAAACTAGATGTATTACAACACAAGTAATTACACTTCTAAAGGTAAATATATGAACTACTAGTATAAATGACACTAATAACTTGATTATCTTGGAGATAAAAGATTTATGATAAAGCATTAACATAGCTAATTCACCGGAGAGTGCCGGCATTAGTCCATGTCATAGATTTTAAATCCAGTTATAATATTATTAAACTTATCTCAAGTTTAACTAAAGCGAGTAAAATAATAATATTATGTATTATTTCGAATCCGGCTCAAACTGAGTCTAACCGCGAAAATCAAAATTTTAAAATTCTTAGCCGAAATGGCTCAAAAACCGAGTTTTTTGTGACTTAGTCAACGTGCTTGTTTAGCATAAGTAGAGGTGTGTGCTTCATGATGATACAATGCTGACGCAGTAGAGGTGCTTGCTTACTCAATGATAATGCAGTAGAGGTGCTGGTTTCACTGAACTTCCGAAAAAATTCCGTTTCCTCAGAAAAAAATTCTATTTTTTTGAGAATTAAGGGTGTGTTTAATAACCACGTTTGAATGAAAAAAGCACATTAGAGCTTCTTGAAAGCTTCAATTTTTTGTTTGGCTAATTTTATTCTCTACAAACGCATAAGTGATTTTGTTCATAAACCACGTTTACAAGAAGCAATAATTTCTAACTTTTCTGTTGCACAAACGTGCTTTTAGCTACTACCTTCAACATTTATTTTTCTTTTACCAACTTTATCCTTTATACATGTTATTGCATTTTTATAAAATTCTTATTATTTCTCTCTATATGAACTCTTTTTTTATTATTTATTATTTATATTTTTTATTAATTATTTTATTTGACATTATATATTTTTATAGTTATTTTATCAAAATCAATTTTGGTAAAAAATTGCCAAACATAAATCATGTTTACACAAACTTACTTCTACTCAAAATCAATTCTATAAAATCACTTTTATTCAAACTCCAGTTTAACAAACCACAATCCAAACACACACTAAACCGTTACACTTTACATGCTTAATTTTATTTTTAATTTGGGAGATTGAGTGATAAAATAATATCGACGAGGGCTGTTGTGCATCTTAGCTTATTCTTTATTTTTTTTTGCTTACCTCCTTTTTTATAGAGATCATGAATAATTATATATAATGGTACTTATACATAAATTGCATTAAACTTTGGTATAATTTGAAAAAAGGGATCTTAGCTTTTCGAAATTAACCATGTAATTTTTTTTCAGTGACCTTGGATGGATATGGCAATTTGGCATGACATGGCATGGGGTGGGTGCCTGCTTTAGCCAAGTCAGAGAAAGAATAATGAGAGCAATTCCAATGAAATTAATTTTGGATATATTTTTTGTTAATATAGTATTTGAAATAATTTAAAGTTAAAATTAGTATTAAATATCATTTTTAAAATGATATTGAT
>NC_029794.2:13761504-13769615 GCF_000816755.2 Arachis ipaensis | reverse complement strand
TCCAAAGATAATAGGTTATATTTCATTAATTATTAAAAAATAAAATATAAAGATGTTCAAAAGTAGGATAGTATAATAAAAGGTGAGGATTTTCCAAAAATACTATAATGAAGGTATTCATCTAATGGTGTATGGTCGAAAAACGAAGAAAAATCTTAAAGAAAAAAGAATGATAAATCCAATTGAATGCAACTAAGAGCTTGCCTCATGGAGATGACGACCTAAACTGAGAGTTCTTTGGATTTCACGGAGCAACTTGACAGAGCTTGCTAGAATGGCAGACGGCATAGAAGTAGAACCTTCAAATATCAACTGGTTGCGAGCTTTCCAACAGTTCCAGCAAATGATGGCAAGCAATTGAGGATTACGGTCAGCATTCTTCAACGGGTTAAGTATCTCTGTTGATGTAGTTCACCATGTCCAAAAGTCGTTAGAATTCTGAGGGGGAAGACAGTCACGAAGATAACTCTGAGACCATACGTCTTTAATTCTAGAGCAATCGATCAAACAATGAGTGACTGTTTCCGTTGCTTCATGACAGCAGGGGCATATTGGTGATATAGATGGGATGCGGTGATGAATCTGAGCAAGCACCGGAAGTCGACCATGGAGAGCTTTCCAGATAAATAGCTTAATTTTGTGAGGCAAGTTCAACTTTCATAGATCAATCCACGACTTTTTCTGCTGCATATAATTAGGGCAAAGCTCCAGAGGCGGATGGTAAAATAAATAGCCAATTCTGTAACCTGAAGCTGTATCATATTGCTTGGATTTGTTCAATTCCCATTGCAATTTGTCCCTACTCTACTGAATTTTAACTGACAAAATCATGTTTGCAACGTCTTGGGGAAATAATTCTTGAATGAGATTCTGATTCCAATTCCTATCTTCAGTAATTAGATCTTTAACTCTTAGAACCAACTCAAAAATAGCCTGTCTATTTGGTATGTCAGAAATCATTAAAGGATACGGAGGAGGCAGCCAAAGATCCTCAAAGGTTCGGATATTCTCACCAGTACCCACAGCCCAATTAAGACCTTTTTCAACAATCTTTCGGCCTTCCAGTATGCTCCTCCATCCCCAAGAAGGTAAGACTCCAAAATACGATTAATATTCATAGAGTTAGCCAGTAGTATACGAGTAGTGGAGGGAGTGTTGTGGCTAAAGAATACAGTAGATTTATTAAGATTTACCCTCTGGCCACTGATGCTTTCATAAGAATTCAATAAATGCAGGATATTTGAACATGCTTCAAGAGACGTAGTTAAGACTTTAATATAATTAAGTAGGTATCCTAATTAGTTAGTTAGACTTATTTTAGTTCCTATATAATATAAAAATAATTAATCAAAATGAGTTTAATTAACCAATTTAAAATGAGAAAATATAAGAACCAATAGAATATTTATACAATGTGTACAATGAAAATTTAGGAAAGTATTAGAAATATAACCATTAGTATTATCTTTTTCTATCAGCTGAAGCTTTTGGGATGAGTGGTATCATGATATGGATAGTATAAGTGATATTCATTTTTTAAATTATATAGCCCATTATACACATTGTACAAATATTCCATTAGCTCTCTAAAAAGACTCATTTAAAATATCTATTTAATTATGTTACTTTATCATTGGCGATACTACTACGTTGGCACTATAACATTCTATATTAACTCTCTATTAACGAAAATCAAATTAAAAACAACACATATTTGTTTAAAATATTTTAAATGTTATAATAAGATGATGCATGTCATATTATTGACCACCACATATAGGTAGTATTTGGTGAAGAGACAGAAATAGAAAAATTAAGAGACAAAGACTAAAAGATAGAGATCTATTCTATTATATAAAAATCGGATTTCTGCACTTAATGATGGAGCTGACGTGGCATGCTCTGGAGAGTGTTTCCCGATTTAATTATTTTAACTCATTTAATTCCATTTATGACAATGATTTAATTATATCAACTAATTGATTTGATTAAATATTTAAATATTAATATAATTTATTATAATTTATATTACTTAATTAATTATACTACATTAATTATAATTCGTTATATTAGTGAATTGATTTTTTCATTTATGAAGTCTAAAATAAAATAAAAAATTTATTGTTTATTCTAATTAAATTCATTAAATTTAATTATATATTATATATGAATTAACGTTAATCTAAACGGCCCAATGTGGATCTATAATTTATACAACAATCAAACAAAGCAGAGAATTTGTGAATGGTGATAAAAAGGGAATAAAAAAGTAAGGTCCACATCATGTCGACTTGCTTGCCTCCATTGTATCTTAATAAAACATGGACCTACGGAGACTAATCCCAATTCCAAGTTGGGCAGATAGAAAACCTATCCGGATCTCATACAATTAATTTCAACCCGCACCCAAAGTCCTCTTTTAGTCTTTTTGGGTCTTCTCTCTCCCAGCAAGCAAGCAAGCATATACGCCAGCAATGGAGAACGGCGGCTTGGCACTGGCAACTTCAGAATAGCGAAGACGAGAAGACTGGTTGCTCATACGGCGACGGGATGATGACGGGGTTGTGCCGGCGAGGAGGTCGACGATGATCGGAGATGCTAATGTGACCAGAGATGTTAGATAGCGGACCGGCAAGAAGAGACTTTCACGGATGTTATTGTCGTTCAAATCGCCGTCTCATTGGAATGCTCTCTATCTGTAACTGATGGAGGTGAGCTGCTGTAAGGAAGACATGGATTCAAATCTTATTTTCATACCTTTTTTTTTTTTACTCGGTACATTTTGATTTGTCAGTATTTATGATTTAGAATAAGTGTTTTATTTTCAACTCAAATCTTTTTTCGTTTTTTAAACCATCAAGATAGATTTTTTCTTCTTTTGGATTATGGAGGATATGTGATTTTTGATGCACTCCAATTTTAAAATGATTTACCCAGAAATATACCTCTTCTTAGTTGCTATAAAATTCTAAAAGGTGTGGTCCTACAATCTTACCATACGTACTTGCTAGAATTTACGTTTGTTTTTTTTTTACTAAAGAAAAAATGGTTAGGCGATATGATTTGTTGGAGATGATTGCACCGCCAAAAGAATGTTGGAAGATTCATGTCAAAGTAACCAGACTTTGGTCTTTACCGAGATTCAAAGACCCCAAATCCATTAACTCCATTGAAATGGTGTTGATGAATGAGCAGGTACTTCTAATTTTATTCATACACACAATTATTTCTCTGTTTTCATACACTTAGTCCCATATTTGTATGATCCTCACCCTCATAATTGTCATAATTTCAACCTCAATAGTTTCTGCTTTTCTTGGGACTATTCATTTAAAAATAGAACAAAAACAAAATCCAGTTCTATGTTTTCCTGCAAGAAAACATAATCTTTTCATCATAAAAAAAAGATTCTGCAGTCAAAAATAGATTTAATATATAGCTCATGTTGTATTCGGCCAATAAAGAGAGGGGTTGGGGAACTTTTAGCAAGATTTTCATAGGCAGTTAGTTATATAAAATTATAAATTTTAGCTTGCAAAGACATGCACTAATGCCAAGATACATAATCACTAAATAATGCAGATTGGATATAAGAGTTTATGCCGACCAAAAACAACAAAGTTTGAGTCACTCTTGCTTTCACATCCTACAAAAAGCATAATGTATATCTTTGATAAGAAATAATACGCACATCACAACAAAATTGAGAATCAGATTATTTCTTCTTTGTTTATTATTCTCATCTTAAAGACTTAAATTTCCTCCTCCCGTATGGGTGACAACTAACAAGAGAGGTTTGTATTAGAAAAGTTTGTGCCAAGCATCCCTAGGTAGTGTTGACTGTTGGGAACCAAGCAGTATAGCCTTCACTAATTTAACATTCAAAATTCTAGACTAAATCAATCACATTAAACAAAGATGCATATGGAGGGGAAAAAAGAGAGAAACATAATAAGAGTATGACTAACACATACGCATGTTTGTCATTAATCTTAACCCTTTTTCTAAATAAGATTTAATTCTCATGCATGATTGTCATCATAATAATTGAAATCGCATAGCCTAATCCATTTAGCAACTTAAAAGTGGGGTTTTAACCAATATTTTTGCAGCAAATATCGAAGAATATTACCAACGACTTCTCTTGAATACTCAAAGAGGATGTATGAATTTTCGAGATATAAGAACAGTAGGAGGAACAATTTATGCTACGTATAGAGATGCATACTTCACCCTTAGACTCTTGCAAGATGACAGAGAATTCATGGATGCAATTAAGGAAGCAAGCTCATGGGCCTCAAGATCATATATTAGGAGGTTATTTGTCATTCTATTAACATCCAACAATATCTCAAGACCAGAACATGTCTGAAATAGATGTTAGCATGAACTCTCAGATGATATTTTGTATCGACAGAGAACCGTGATGAACATGAGGGGTGAGTTTTTATTAATTATAATTATAAAAGTTCTTCATTATTGATCATTTTTAGTTTGATTGAATTTTTATAGTATCGTATAATATGTAGAGTTGACTATGTCAGATGATGAGATTAAGCAGTTATGCTTAATGAATATAGACAAGATCTTACATTCCTATGATAAAACCTTGAAAGACTATCCTCCTATGCCTTTAGCGACTGAAGTTGATAGTTCTTTGTTAACCGAAAGGGTTATCAGGGAAGAGCTAAACTTTAACAGGGATGATTTAAAGTCAGACATGTTAGCCATCGCAACACTTGAGCAGAAATATGCATTCGATAAAATTGTTACAGCTATATATTGTGATGAAAGGGCTTTTTCTTTGTGTATGATCATGGGAGTACTGTGAAAATATTTCTCTAGAACCTTATGTCTGCTAAGATTTGCTCAAGGGGTGATATTGTGTTAAACATTGCTTCAAGTGGTATTGCATCTTTACTTCTTCCCAATGGAAGAACGACACACTCAAGGTTCAAAATACTGCTGAATATAACTGAGGATTCTGTATGTAACATCAAACCTGGTTCCCCTCAAATAATTCTGTTGTTGAAAGCCAAACTTATAATTTGGGATGAGGCTCCAATGGTTAGTAGGTATTGCTATGAAGCGCTTGCTAAATACTTGGGTGATATCATGAGATTTTCTCTAACATATAATAAAGATTTACTCTTTAGAGGAAAAGTGGTTGTATTAGGTGGAGACTTTAGACAATTTCTTCCTGTCATTCTACGAGAATCGAGACAAGATATCGTTCATTCAACCGTGAATTCGTCTTACCTTTGGAAGTTTTGTCTGGTGCTTAAACTAACAAAAAATATGAGACTCTCTGTAGGGACGACTGCTTCAGATCAAGATGAGACAGAGCAATTTGGCGAGTGGTTATTAAAAGTTGGTGATGGTCTAATAGGTAACAATATGGATGGTGAATCTGAGATATGTCTTCCAGGAGATATTATTATTCCTTCTTTGGACCAGGTATTTGATGAGTTGGTTCATTTTTCTTATCCAAATATTTTGGATAACATGTCCTCAAAGGGTTTTTTCAAAGTAAGAACTATACTGGCTCCCACGCTGGACATTGTTGAAGAGGTCAACAACCATCTGATGGCTATCATTCCTGGAGGGGAAAAATTATATCTCAGTTCAGATTCGATTTGTATGGATGAAGAGAATATGGAGAACCAACTAGATCTCTATGGTCCTGAATTACTGAATAGCATAAATTGCTCTTGTTTGCCTCCACATAAATTAATACTTAAGGTTGGTATTCTGGTGATGTTACTGAGGAATATTAACTAATCCAGTGGTCTTTGTAATGGTACAAAGCTACAAGTTAGGAAGTTTGGAAATCATGTCATAGAATGTGAAGTCTTAACGGGTAATAATGTTGCTCATATTGCTTTGATTCTAAGAATGAATATGGTACTAACAAATGAAACCATCCCAGTTAGATTCCAACGAAGACAGTTTCCAACCATGACAATTAATAAATCTCAAGGACAAACTTTATCTCATGTTGGATTGTACTTGTCCAAACCAGTTTTTACACACGACTAACTATATGTGGCACTTTCAAGAGTTAAGAGTAAGAGAAGTTTAAAAATTTTACTTATGAATCATGTAGGAATGTCTGCAAATTCAACCATTAATATTGTTTATAGAAAAGCCTTTGAAAAAATAGGATTCTAATGTAAATATTTTAATTTTATTTTAAATTCTGTATCAATGTATAATTATTTTACTTTAAAAAAGTGTAAAATGATTATTACGCACTTTTTTAAGTTAAACTTTGATTTTGATCATAATTTTATAAATTTTTTAAAAATAATTATTGTGTTTTTTTTAAAATATCTAATCATATATTTTTTTTTATTTTTATAAATTTTTCCGTGCTCAGCACGGGTTCATACACTAGTTGAAATAAATCTTAGTATTCTGTTTGATGCAAAATGGGAGACAAAAATTGAAACAAGAATGAAACTCTAATTTAATTTGCACAAAGGTAAAAAAATAAGAGGTTTAATTATCTTTAAATCAAGTTAATAAAATTCATATATAATGAAAATTACGAATTTAAAAAAAAAATAGACCATCACTTTCTTAATTTATTAGTCTCTTTATTTTAGAATGCCTTTTTTCTAATTTTTTTCTATGTAATTTCAATTTTCTAGAATTTTTGAAATGTGAAATTTAACATTCTAAAATTGAATATTACCAAAAGGATTTTCTAATATATTTTCTTTACTAAAGTGTTTTATTTAAAAGTCATAGAGAAGTAATTCTGAAAGAAATTTTAACATTTTTTCCCTGTTTGACAACTTTGTAATCCAAGTTTCAGATGAGTCATCAAAATTTGGGTCATTGCAATCTCCCAAAAAATATTCACAATAACGAATAAGTAAAACGGATAGAGAATGTCACTTATTTCATTGTCAAGCTTGCCAAAATATGGCAGTGATCGTGATAGTTCAATTCATAGTTTAATGCTTGTTCCATGTGTTCTTTTATTATTGATAATCAAAAGCTCATAATAGTGTTAGCTCATTTTGGCTATTCTACTTTTTCGTCGCAAAAGAATGGATTAATTTGAAGTTATGATGCTAATTTTGTAGGAAGAACATTAAATTTTCATGATTCATCTTCATTAATTGAAGTAAAATACTCCATAATTGTCCAATAAGAGTAATGACAAAATTAAATGGTTGTCCCATTTTAATAGTTGATAAATTAAACGGTACTTTTGGACAGCAAATCAAAAATAATTTTTATTTTTTATTAATATACAGTTGGACACCACAAATACGCGTGTTGAATAAATATCGATAAATGTCGTATTCAAAATATATCTGACACGCAAACGCAGTAAGTCAGTAAAGTATGTGTACTTCATGGGATGAAATTATCTCCCACTTTAATCAATTTTAAATTGTAATATTTAGCTTAGATTATATTGTGTTAAGATATTTCTAATTGTATCATTGTTCAAAAATGACTCTTAGAATGGTGCATATGAGAATATCTTTTGGCTTGTGAGATTTTTGCCGTGCCAAAATCTATTGTTGCTTGGTCTATAGCCAACAATGGGTCAATCAAACATTTATTAAAATTTGGTATAATTAAATTATTTTGTCCCAAAAATTCACCGCAATGTATGTGTATCCCGAAGCTTTCGCATGTGTGAAAAAGGTCCAATAATCTCTGCTTTTTCAAGTTGGAAAGCACCGCAAGCATTAATGGAACATCTAACAACAACTACTATTCTATCACAAAAGTTAAATAAACAAATAATTTATTTATTTTTTTATTAACCATTCCAAATTTTAATTTTAAGTATTAAGTCAAAAATAATTATTCTTTAAATTTTTAGGCTATTAAAAGTAGGATTTAGTTAAATTCTTTAAAAAATCATGCTTTGGTTTATTTTATATAAATATTTAAGAATTAAAAACTTTTAAGATTTTTAATGTTAGTTTTCATCATAGTAATGATAATTTAAAATTGGTAATCCTTTCAATTGAAATAATTGTCAATTTAATCATTTACACACTATTTTAAAAATCTAAAATGAAGGATTACAAACTTTCTTTTTATTTGTAGCACAATATCTTTATTTAATAATTAATTTGAGA
>NC_029794.2:13760647-13761489 GCF_000816755.2 Arachis ipaensis | reverse complement strand
TATAAGAGGCTATATATGAAATTGTGCATATAATAAAAATCCAATTAATTATATCACTTATTAAAATGAAAACGAAGAGACATCTAGCTACTCAAATTTATATATTTATTTTAAGTATTACTTGTTTTTAGAAATATTTACAGAAAAATATATCAAGGGTATTCCAGTTTTTATTTTACATAAAATATTAAAATAAAAACAAAAAATATTTTCTCAATCCAAAACAATGTCATTAGTGTGATTATTACTCTAAAATTAAAGCAAAAAGGAAACTAAAATTCATGCTACAAAAAGGGTAAAAAGATAGTGTCGAAATTTGATAATCCTATTGGGTCTACTTTACATGGAATATATTACTCATAATTAATAATTAATAATTAATCACTTTGAAGACACTATCCGTTTGACCTTATTCATGACTTAATTGTAAATCATTTTCGACAATTAAATAATGAAAAGACATATTTCCCATAACTCACTCATATGCAGTGAAGCATACAAAGAATACTTTGCACCTACAACACTTAAAGGCCATTGTTATTTCTGCACGGTACCTTTGGCGGCACAGCACGAACCGACAATAAAATAAAATAAAAAATAGAAAAGGAAAAGGAAACATTATTTAAAAATTTCTTTATTTTCTTTAGATACTAAATCCACGTCATGCATATGAAAGGTAGGAAATGAATCTTCTCAATTGTTAAAAAAAATTGACAATATAAAGTGTGATTTCTAATCTTTTATTGTTCTCTCTCATATTTATTCTTGATCCCACTTATAAATTAATGATAAGAGATCACACTTTACTCCCTCAATTGTTAAAAAAAAAAAAAGATTCATTG
>NC_029794.2:13760331-13760605 GCF_000816755.2 Arachis ipaensis | reverse complement strand
AATAAAGTAAGACACGTTGACATCTGATAATATTTAGATGTGTTCAAGCGTGTTTGAAGAAGAATTTTTTATTTTTTTATTAAGACACGGTTAGAGATAGAAGATACACGTATCGGATGAGTGTCGATGAGTATCGTGTCCAAAATATATCTGACACGTAGACACGGTAACTCAACAAAAAGTGTTTGTGCTTTATAAGTTACGAAAGAAAAAATATTTTCTATTACTTATATTTAAGGTTGAATTACTCTACTAATATTTATAATTTTGTAAT
>NC_029794.2:13753465-13760036 GCF_000816755.2 Arachis ipaensis | reverse complement strand
TTATATTTTATTTTTAATATTATATATATTTTTATTTTATTTTGTGTGTGAGAGTTTGTTGTAACCGTTGGATCACTTATTTGTTTTTCTTTTTCGATCTGTACTTTGGTGTTTGGGAGAAGAGTGAAGACTCATGAATGCTATAGATCCGAGTGTCTCATACAACATTCGTCGCATTATAATTCGCATTTAAGCTCTGTTTTTTTTTTTATTGTTATTTTTTGTTTTTTTAATTTTCTGAACTTGACTTTGGGATCTTTAAGCGCACCCTACTCTTTCTAGTTTCTGTACTCTTTCACCAAGCTCTTATATTTTCAACCCAATTTTGACTTGGGAGGAGTTTCGGTAAGTCAAATTCCACTACCTGTTTGTGATTTTTTTGTTTGTTTTTTATTTTTTTTTCCAACCTCAATGGTGGCTTTTTAGGTTTCCAAAGTTCAATTCTTTGGTCTCAATTTGAACCCCACAATTGGGATCTGTTGCTGGCTAATGTTCTAGGGTTTTAGGGAGTGGAGGTGTCAAATTTTGGGGGTTTTTTGGGATGTTTGATGCGTGTTAATAGTGTTTACGCATTGCATTTTGAATGGCACAGTTGTTCCGTTGAGTCACTGTATTGGTAATCTGAATTTGCTTTAATTTGTTTTGAGATAATGGGGTTTTGTTGACTCAAGTCACACTCTGCTGCATGATACTGTGTAGTATTGGGTAATTAGAGAAGCAATTAGATTATTAATCTATTGAAGAATGAGCATATAACAAAAATGTAGGAAGAAATTTTTTGTTTTATTCATTTATTTGGGTTGTAAATGATTGATTGTTGGGGCTTGAATTTATTGTAGGGTTGAGCTTAATTAAAGGCCAAGGGTTGCTCATTGGGTATAGAGGGATTTTGAGTTTTGTTTTGATGGAGAGCTTGAGGTTGAGGTGATTTGGTCTTGCACTGAACTAGGTAGCGGAAATGCCGGCCTCCCCAGTGATGAGATACTCTCCTGGGAGGGAGCCAAGAACAGATGGTCACAAGCGGGGCCGTAGCCTCGAAGGAGGATTGCTCTTAAGGGAGAAAGATGACGATCTTGCTTTGTTTAGTGAAATGCAGACCAGAGAAAGGGAGAATTTTTTGCTTCAATCGTCCGACGACTTGGAAGACTCATTCCGTAATTTCCTATGCTGAGATCCTAAGGGATGTTTGTTAGTTTTTTTTTTTTACAGGAAAAAGTGAGGGGTAATGGAAGTCTTGTAGTTATAAATTTTACACTACAACTCCTTCAAAACCCTCGTTTCCCCTCCAAAATCTTAACTCAAACATTCCCTAAGGGAACATTGTGTTTATTTTTGGGTTCTGCCTTTGTGTAATGTAATGTTCATGCATTTGTTTCCTCTTTGTTGTGTGTTTTATTTTACAGCTACCAAGTTGAGACATTTTTCTGATGTCAACCTTGGAATCTCCATTCCGGGTCGAGGTCAAACTAGTGACTTGCTTAATGCTGATGGTGACAAGAATGACTATGATTGGTGGGTAGCATTCCTAATTTGGTACTCTACATTGTCAAATCACATTGAATTTTCTTACTATTTACTATTGTCATTTTTTATGCATTCCAATTCATTTACTTGGTTGGACAATAATTCAATTTTCTTGATCACAAAGCTTGAGATTAGTCAATTTCTGGTCATCACTGCTTAGTTCACTGATGTCAGTCTATATATTCATTTCTAAAGGTTATTGACACCCCCAGACACACCACTGTTTCCTTCATTAGATGATGAACAACCACCATTGAATATTCCCAGCAGAGGAAGGCCTCAGAGTAAACCTATTTCCATATCAAGATCTTCTACGGTGAGCTTTGAATACATTTGTAGTTAAGCTTATACACGGTTATATTTTTCAGGAAGAAAAAGGTTCCTCTCGAATTCTTTTTCTCATCTTGAAAAATGTTTTTGTGCTTTTACTTATCAAGCATCTTATGCCGGATGACCACCTCATCTATCAGATGGAGAAAAGTTACAGAAGCAGTAGGGGCAGTGCAAGCCCTAATCGTGCAAGTCCTAATCGTGCAAGTCCAAATCGTTTAAGTCCCTCCCCTCGTTCTGGAGCTAACACACTGCAATCAAGGGGAAGGCCATCGTCATTGCCAAATTCCAGTCCAACCCCAATTTCACAGTATGGTACTCCGTCTAGAAGACCATCTCCACCACCAAATAAACCCATGACACCTCCTTCTAGGTCTTCCATTACTACTCCCCGGAGGATGAGTACCGGCTCTAGTGGTCATGTAGTTTCATCGGGGAAGAGGGGGAATTCTCCAGTGAAGACAAATCGTGGAAATTCTGCATCACCAAAAATAAGGGCATGGCAAACTAATATTCCTGGATTCTCTTCTGAAGCACCTCCCAATCTTCGTACATCATTGGCTGATCGACCTTCATCATATGTGAGGGGTTCATCTCCGGCATCCAGAAACGGTAGGGGTTCATCTCCGGCATCCAGAAATGGTAGGGGTTCATCTCCGGCATCCAGAAATGGTAGGGGTTCATCTCCAGCATTCAGTAGGCAATCGATGTCACCAACTGCTTCTAGGAGCAGTAGCTCGTTTTATAGTCATGATCGAGATCAGTTTAGCTCACTGAGCAAAGGTTCTGTTGCATCATCTGGAGATGATGATCTAGACTCTTTGCAGTCCATCCCAGTGGGTAGCTTAGACACACTGGATTCCCGAAAGGCTGGTTCATTTTCAACAAACAGAACTCCTACCTTCTCCAAGAAATCAGCCAGGATTGTTTCCCCTAATTCTGCTCCTAAAAGATCATCATTTGACTCTGCTTTCCGGCAAATGGTATGTTTATCTAATTCTCCTATTGAACAGTGTTACTTTTTTAAACGAAATGTGTTAATTTTTCATGCCAGTTAGAAGTTGATACCTTTAGGGTAGTAATCCCTGAAGAAACGTGAACTCTCTCTCTCTCTCTCTCTCACACACACACACACACACACACGTGCATGCATAAGCAATCGCAGCACGAACATGTGCCCGCAAACTCGGCATCTCTTTTTTGACAGATCCCTTTTGATGCGAACTAGTTACAGAGGTGGCTTTAATTTGTGACTGAAGCAATATAGAATGGAAACTTAACCATTCTTCTGTACCACCTTCAACGACAATTTTGAAGTTATCGTTGTTTTTATGTATCTTTACATATTCTCTAGTGCTATAATTGTTATTTTTTGCTTGATTTCTGCAGCATGTTGTCTTTCCTATGTGCATGTATTTTTAATTGACCTTGATTGAACAAACTACTGTATGCTAATAGCTTCATATAGAGTCACAATTGAGTCCCCCCCTCCCCCCCTGCTGTCACATTCTTGCACCAACAAATAAATCCCCCTTTTGCCATGATTTCTTCTCGAATGCATTTTTCTTTTTGGATGTAACAAATCTACTTATTTTTATAATTACCTTTCAAATCATATGCAGGATAGAAAAAGTCCTCAAAACATGTTCCGGCCACTTTTATCAAGTGTTCCAAGTACAACCTTTTATGTTGGAAAAGGAAATTCAGCCCAACGCTCCCTTGTATCTAGGAATTCCTCTGTCACTACTAGCAGCAACGCAAGCTCTGATCAAGGTACAGGTTTTGCACTAGATATTGAAGGGAGTGACCACAATCAAGATGATATGGCTAGCGAAACTGACAAGATACTATACCCTGATATTCACGAAGAAGTGTTTGCCTTTGATAAAATTGATAAATTAAATGCCAATGTTGAGCATCAGACCAATACAGAAGCAATTGATGTCGTGCACAACGAAACTAGAGGACTTAAGGTTCTTGGTTCAACTGTATCTCCAGAGCCTGTTTATCATGGTGGTATTGACATTGTAGTCAATGAAGGCTCAGAATCTTCCCTTCTCATGGGTGACAATTCTGAAACTGGTAGTTTCGAAAATACAGCAATCTGTTCTCATTGTGGTTGCTCTTATGAGGCAGCTGATGAAGTTGAGAAGAATATTGGGATTTGTCCAGAATGCAGAAAGAAGACCACAGTTTTGAAAGCCATCATACTTGAGACAGCTTTGACTGTACCCGAAGATTCTTCAGGAATTTCTAGAAACAGGCCTGAAGAAGAAGCTTCAGCTACAACAAGCTCATCAAATGTTACTTCTAAACTGCCACAAGAAACTGATGTAGTTAATTTGAGGTTTCCCCATGGTGAACAGGAAGCTGAGGAAAGTCAAACATCATGCAGTGAACTAATCCAGGATCACTCACAAAGCAGATCTCTTGTTGGTTCACTGACAGAGGTAGATGGGCAGGTGTCTACAACGCCACTAGAAATGAACCAGTCAGAAGTTGATTGCAAGCCTCATGAGGAATTTGGTGATCAGCAATTGAACAACAGCGAGCGGCCAAATTTGAAAGTGGACTTCACAGAAGGTGCTGGTATTTCTGTATTGCTGAAAAGGTCGAACAGCCACAAAGGAACTGTAATTCAGGGCAGGTCCTTTTCTGCCTCAAGAATTTCTTATGATGATCTGTCTTTTTCAAGGGACAGTGTAACCAGTATTAGAAGCTCAACAAGGCAAGGTAGTTGTTCTGCCTCATCATCGGTTGATTTTAGCTCAACTAGACAGACAGAGTTTCGTGGTCAAAGGCAGTTGAGTAGCAGGAAACTAGACGTAGATTGTGGATATGACTTGAGGATCAAGGCTCCTAGTGCTGGTTCATCTTTCTCTGGAACCTCAAACCATTCTCACCATGGATTAGATCTCGCAACTCATGATAATTATCGCAAAACAGAATGTCGCTCTGTGGAGGACACATCCCAAGTTCTGCAAGAAAGATTAGCTTCAGAAAATGCAGTGACGGATGTAATTGATGCATCTTCTATAAGATCAATTGTTGAGGAAAATAAATTTGAAATTGATGATGGTGGCAGAGTAAATAGTGCTTCAGAATCTTTGAGCCAGACTGCTGGTGTTCAGTCTGAAGACAATTCAGTCGCTTCATTTCCAAATATTCGGGATTGTATTTCACATGAAAATGTTGAAGACCATCAAGATACTGAAAGGAGTGTACCAAATACAGAAACATTAGTCAAGGTTTCAGAGTCATCCTTTGATGAGAAAGAGGATGTGCAGGATGCTTTTCTTGCTACTAACAGTTCTACAATTACAGAAACAGAAATAGAAGGGAATTCTGAGAACAATACTGGTACAGTGAATGAAGATCTTTCCCAATTATCAAAGAGTTTCCCGGATGAGTTTCAGGAACCTCGTGCCCAAAATCCTTCCGATGATTGTGTTACAGCTTCTGTTTCAGAGATGAATGCCTCTGACTATTCCCATGGCATAGGTATGACATTTTTTGCATTGAGATGACAAATGAAAAGATATTGCAAATAAGTGACTCAGATGAAAATGCATGCTTCCCATATTCCTACTTTTCCTCTCCAAGATGTACTTATGCACATAATTCTTTTTGGTTTGTTTGAGATGACAAGGTTTGAACCAAAAATCTGATGCATACTAATCAAATCCCTCATCACTAGATCACTCCTATTGGCCTCACGCACATACTTCAGAGTTTGTGGTGTGGTAATCTTTAGAAGTTTATGAGAAGAAAAAAAATTCTTGAATTTGCTTTATTTGATACTATCATGAGTGATTTGGCTCTTCTAAAGTACAAAAGTTGGTAAAGTGAGATATTGAGGCAATAATATGATGATCTAATGCTGTTCAATATCGAATCTTGGTAGGTAGTTAAAAATTATAATGTCTTGAGAGATCGTTTCTTGATATATTTCCTCAAATGTAAAATAAATTACGACACTTCGGGGTGATGTTCCATATCTTTGTTTAGGGATTTTAATTTTGATGCCCATGCATTTGTGCTTTTAGAGGCATTATATTAAATGCAGATTCTGTCGTTTTAGAGTGCTTTTATGCTACTTTTTGAATATTACATATCACTGATTGTGTCTCATAAGTGCTGTACGAGAGTTGCCAAGCACTATATATAAACTTGTAGTTCTTTTCTTTTGTTGGGGATAGACGTTGATGCTGAGGAGGAGCCATAACTTGGAACAAGTTCATGGAGTTTGCTGTTGTGAAAATATTTCTGCTTCTCTACTTGGTGCTTGCAAAGTTGTAGTCTATTTTTCCACTGAAATCAATCAAAATGAATACATGCCCAATTTCTAATTGTTCTTTATTGTTTTATGGCAGAGGGATCAACAGTAACAGTGGAGTGTCAAGGTCCAGGGAACACAAGAAGCCTGACACTCGAAGAGGCGACTGATACCATACTTTTTTGCAGCTCTATTGTCCATGATCTTGCATATCAGGCTGCAACAATGGCAATGGAAAAGGAATTCTCTGACCCATTTGAAGGTTCTGAGCCAACAGTGACAGTATTGGGGAAACCCAATTCTGATAGGAAGGAAACTCGCAGCCGGACCATTGGCAAGCGCTCTATGAAATCCCACAAAGCAGCAGCCAGGCAAAGGAAGCTGGAAAGTGATGTCAAACCCCCTCCGGGAAAAATAACCGAAAACGACGAAAACATCAAC
>NC_029794.2:13748234-13753334 GCF_000816755.2 Arachis ipaensis | reverse complement strand
ACGAAGCCGCCCCCCAAGCTCGAGTCAAAGTGCAACTGCATCATAATGTGAGAATTTCTGCACCTTCACTTTGGCCTTTTTACACAGGAGAACTCAGCCAAGTGCTTGCACCTTAATGGTTTAGTTTTGAAGGCTGTTTGGGATAAATAACCATTGCCCAATTGGTTTATATGCTGGTTCCAATATATATTTTGTAACAAATGCCACGCTGTGTTTGACATAATTGTAAAGTAATTTTTTATTTTTCCCTTTTCTTTTTTCTTCTTTATCTTGGAGGATTGTTCCTGTGACCCCCTCTAGTTGCTGAATTACTGATTGTTATTTCCATCTCAATTGAGTGATCCATCAATGGAAGTGTGAAGTAGAAAAGCATTTATATTCGTTAAAATTGCTGTTTGTATTATAGTCCTTAATGTTATTCCTTTGTTTTGTTTTTGTTTACTTATTAGGGGGTGATAATGTCACTTTTAAATTGATTACACTATCTTTTAATTATATATTTGATTTTTTTTTCAAAATTATCCATAATTTTTAACTTTTTATGGATATGGTAAAAAAAAAATATGAGAAAATGTTGATATAACAATTAAGAATTGGAAATAGTTTTGAAAGAAGATAAAAAGTATAATTAAAAAGAAGTGATGTTATGAATTTGAACGTGTCATTATCATTTCTCGTTCATTATCTTCTATTCCTTTTATCTATTACTACAAAAAAAGGCAAATCTAAGCATTACAAGTCATATATATACAGTGTTTTTACTCTGCAGAAACTAATATTTAACTAACTCAATTCTAACTAACCAAACTGATCTAACCATAATAACTAATCTTGAACATTCTCTTCTTGAATCTTGACATTAGACTTTGTACTCCTAATACCCCTCAAACTCGAGTGAGGCTTGAACACACTCGAAGCTTGGGTTTCAGCCTATCAAAAGTACTAGCAGATAAAGGTTTAGTCAAGATATCTGCAATCTGATCTATCCTTGGGATGTGAATAATGTGAAAAGAATTTGTCTGAAGCTTGTCTCGAATAATTTGCGCATCCAATTGGAAGTGTTTAGTGCGATTATGCAGTACCCTTTTGCTGCTTTCCAGTGAGCCAGCAATGGAGAATGCATGAATTGACTAATTTTAGTGACTGCATATGATATATCTGAGCGTGTGATGGTCAAATACTGCAAGGAACCTACTACTATTCTATATAGTTTAGGATCTTCAAAACTTTCTGAACCTGTAGACATTAATTGAAGGGAAGAAACCATTGGTGTTGGTATAGGACTAGCCTCACACATGCCAATTTTAGATAAAAGATCATGAATGTACTTTCTTTGTGAAAGATGCAAATTTCCAAAATCAGTTTTGTGAACTTCTATGCCTAAGAAATAATTTAACTCATCAGGATCTTTTAAAGAGAAGACTTTATCAAGAGAGTGTATCATAGAATCCACTTCATAAGCATCACTGCCAGTGATGATATTGAATTTGAAGTATTCCTAACAAATAAACAAGTATCGGATTTTGTACTTTGAAAACCAAAAGATGTTAGAGTTGTGCTAAGCTTATTGAGCCATTCTCTAGGGGTTTGTTTTAAGCCATATAATGATTTATTTAGTTTACATACATGTTTAGAAGAGGATTGTTCAAAGCCAATTGGTTGCTTCATATATATGGTGTGATGCAAATCTCCATTAAGAAATACATTATTGAAATCAAACTGTCTTAAAATCCAGTTTTTAGACACTGCAATGCTTAATATTAAATGAATTGTAGTGGGTCTAATGACTGGACTGAATACTTGCTCAAAATCAAAACATTCCTCTTGATGGAAGCTTTGGGCAACAAGTCTAGCTTTATACTTTTGTATAGAGCCATCCAGGTGCCTTTTGATTGTAAATATCCATTTACAACCTATAATCTTACCATCTATAGGCTTTGGAACTATAGTCCAAGTGTTGGTTCTCATTAAAGCTTGGTATTCTTCTTCGGTAGCTTTCTGCCAAAGAGGAATTTTGAGGGCAACTGATGCTGATTTTGGAGGATATTCATCAAATTCTGAGTTTTGAAGGATTGTGGTAAAAATTTTGGGTTTTAAACTGTTGGTTTTTGATCTAGTAATCATAGGATGGACATTAATTGGAGAATTTTTATTTTTGATATGAGAATGATCAGAATTATCAATAGGAGGAAGTGAAATTTCTATATCTGAAATAGGTAGAATTGATGAATTTTGTTGAGGGACAAAATTTGGGGATGGAGGATCACTTATTATAATGTTATTAGGTAGAGGAGAGGAAGGATTGGTGGCAGGTTCTAAATGGCTTGAGCTAGAGGGCATAGTTGATGATGTAGGGGCAGAATGCTGCAAAGGAAGACTATGTGAAGTAAATAATGGTGAGTAATCATAATGTGGTACATCAGAAACAGATTTGTTATTGGTAGAATTATTAGTAAAAGAGTTGTAGATATGGAAAATCATTTTTATCGAATAAGACATGTCTAGAAATATAAATTTTGTCATTAGTGGACAGACATTTGTATCCTTTAAAACCAGGTGAATATCCTATAAAACACACTTATGAGATCTATGTTCAAGTTTGTTCTTAGTGTATGGCTTTAACTAGGGATAGCAAGCACTTCCAAAGATTCTCAGCATAGTATAATCTGGTTTGTGTGAAAAGATTAACTCATATGGTGATCTGTTATTCAAGGTTTTAGTTGGAATTTATTAACAAGGAAAGTGGCAGTAATCACAGCTTCATCCCAGTAAATTAAAGGCATGGAAACTGTAGAAAGCATAGTTAGACACATTTCCACTAAATACCTATTTAGCCAATTCATTTTGTTCTGGTGTATATGGGCATGAAAACCTATGATGAATGCCTTCCTGTATCAAGAAATCAATGAATTCATTGGAAGTATATTCAGTTCCATTATCAGATTGTAGTTCTTTGATTTTGCAATTAGTTAATTTTTCTATGTAAGACTTATACTGTGTAAAAGCTCTAAATACTTGAGATTTATGTGTCAGCAAATAACTGCAAGTAAATCGAGTGTATGCATCTATGAAAGTGACATAGTATCTATAACCAAAATGAGATGTAAGAGGTGCAGGTTCCCATACATCAGAATGCACAAGTTGTAATGGTATATAATAGACAATGTTAGAATCAGAAAAGGGAAACTTATGCATTTTTGCATTAGCACAGTTTTCACAAACATTGGGTGAGGAAATGGATTCATTTTTATTAAAATCAAAGGGAATATTACATTGAGAAAGAACTTGTCTAACAGTATTAGTGGTTGAGTGTCCAAGCCTCTTATGCCACAAGTTAAAGGAAGAACAAAGAGTAGTATGTAAAGTTGGAATCATGTTTAAAGATGCTGGTTTGGGTACAGTAATGTTGATAAACTTGTATAATCCACCATTCGTATAACCCTGCAGAAGAATCTTATGAGTGTATTCACATTTCGCAACACAGTATAAAGCATGAAATTGAAAATAAACCTTGTCTTCAGCAAATTTTGAAACACTTGCCAAATTCTTTGTAATTTCAGAACTGTGTATGAGTTTTTGTAAAGAAAACCACCTATTTATATCAAAAGAATAAAGGCAAGAACTACCAATATGTTGTATAGGGATACCTGCACCATTTTCAATTTGCACTTGATCATGTCCATTGTAATCTGATCCAGAGAGCATGTTAGAAGAATTTAGTGCCACATGATATGACGCACCAGAATCTGAGCAAATTGGTTTAACATATCATCATCTGTGAGAATAATAGTTTCAACTTCAAATAGTGTGTACAATTCTGGTTTGGAATTGATTGTTGTATAAAGCATCTGATATTCTTCATTCAACCCATCAAGAATAGCTTCAATCCGTTTTGTTGGCTTAAGAGGTTTTCCCAAAGCTGCTAAAGAATCTGCAATAGTCTTGATTTTAGAGATGTATTCTTTTGCTGTCAAACCTTGTTTCTTGGTCATCTTCAACTGTGCTTTCAGCTGTTTAATTCGGAATTTAGTGGATTCTGCAAAGTAGCTTTCAATTTTCTCCCAAATTTGATAAGAGAAAGTGCATCCTACCATTTTTGGGATACAAGCAGAATCCATAGAAGCCAGCAGCCAATAAATCAAATTCTGATCATCTTGAACCCATTGCTTGTATTGAGAAAATTCAATACCAGCTAATTGATCATCAGCTGCAGAAAATTGTTGGGGAATCCTTTCTTTAAACAAGTGATCTTCCAGAAGCTGACCTCGAATGGCAGCAAGTGACTGTTGTTGCCAAGTTCTATGATTATTCTCTCCCGACTTGTCTTGAATTGGATTGCATGGTTTCTGATTGAAGAATTGTTGAAAAATCTTATTGCTATTGTTGTTGTTGTTGGCAGGTGGCAGCCACATTGTGTGATGTGACTGAATCATTTGAAGGAGAAGCCATGGATCTTTATCCTAAGCTCTTTACTTGTGCAGCAAGAAACAATACTGAGAACAAAAAGAGATGAAGACTTGTGTTCAGAACTGAATATTAACTTTGCATTGCATTAAAACTAAAACTAAGGAACTAGTAGCATGTACAAGTCATGGTACAGAAACACAAAATTGTGTTTGGCAGATGCGACATTGACAAAGATATTGTGTCTAGAGACACTGAGTTAGTATATTTTGTGTCCATCCTAACAAAAAGGACATAGAGACACTAATAAGAGTCACAACTTATTTTTCTTTTTTTTTTCATTATTCTTGTTAATTTTTTTTTCATAATTATAATTTTTATTATTATATTTTTTCAAATTTTTTGAATGAAAAAAAAGTGAGAATAAATTAGATTTTTATAATTTGTTCTACTTTATTACCAAATAGAATACAAAAACACTCAATTCTGTCTCTGTCTTTTATGTCTTGTTTTTAGTGAAAATTTCTCAAAAACAAATGCAGCCATATATACATAGTGTTTTTACTCTGTTACACTACTCTGCAGGAATTAATATTTAAAATAATTCAATTCTAACTAACCAAACTGATTTAACCATAATAACTAATCTTAAATATTCTCTTCTTGAATCTTGACATTAGACTTTGTACTCCTAAC
>NC_029794.2:13714775-13748043 GCF_000816755.2 Arachis ipaensis | reverse complement strand
ATGATTTTATTAAGATTATTTCAAATATGATACGAAGGTATTTTCATTTCATTTCTTATTTATTTATTTGCTATTGTGATATTCACCGTGGAAGATCCAATGTTCCAATCCAATGAGAATGACTGTGCATAAACGTATCTGAAAAACAAAGGCCTCTTCATGTAATTATGATTATGTTACTTGCACGGAAAAATGTTCAAAATTAAGACTTCATCTCATGAAGATTATAGTTTTTGAATGTCTCTCCTCTTGAGGAGAGTTTCTTCTTTCTTATTCTTACTTTTGTTTTACGCTTTCATGTTTATTTTTTTTATTTGTATATTTATTTTTTGTAAAATCAAATTATGATTTCGATATAAGCCACAAAAGGAATTATCATTTGAGAATATGCGATTAAAAAAAATCACAAGTCAAATGCATTAAGGTTTATGAAGTTGCGTTATGACTTATGAGTGATAATATATCTTTATCTAAGAGGTAATTAACAAGTAAACTACGAGTTTCTCCCTATCATTTTTCGAAAGGCTATGAGTCCAGAACAAAAATAATAAAATAGTTTCTAAATATTTGTTTTATGAAATATATTAATTTTTTCACTTAAAATAACACCACTTTAGGTTAAAAAGAAAAATATGAATTCCTTGAAAATCATATCATCTTGGATAAAAAAAATCATTATGTATTAATGGAATAATATTTCTATAATTAAATATAGATACAGTACTCAAGAATATTCTTATGTATATTTATTACTAGGATAAGAAATTATGTAATTATGTGCTAAAAATATAAACCTTTTTTGTATATAAATAATTTTAAGAATGACCTACAAACATGATCAAACAAGAGTCAAGTTCCTCTTAAAAGTATTGGGTAAAAGGATGGAACCCAAAAAAACACCTTGAGGAGTTGAATTTTTTTTTTTTTGTGGGAACTAAATTGGTGAAAGTAGATTGGTTGGATTTGGAGTGTAAAGAGTGTCATCTAGTTGAAAGAAAACCAAACTAGATGTCCCTTCACTAATGTCACATGTCATGAGTTTTAGTTTAACTTGTGGAAATCAACTTCTTCCATTGAGCAGTTGAAAAGACTTGAAATGACAGGAATACTTAAAAATATTTGGGATAAACCAAATATTAGACTATAACCATTGGACAATAGATTTCCTTTTCAAAATGGTTTTACACTATAAAAGGACCTCAAGCCACCTCTTTAAAGCACCTTGACCTTTACCTTTTTTCTAAAAAGGAAGAAGCTCAAAAACCCATCTTTTTCTCTCCCTAAAATTTCTCTCTTTGTTCTTCATTTCATTCATCACCTTCACGAGTAAAAGCTAGCATTCGGGTGTCCCACCAGAACATTCGACGACCATTAACCAACCCCTGTCCACTTTAAACAAAACTCATTCATCCTCTTGTGACATTAGAGGAGGTCTCAACACTTGTTCTCCACCTCTATTCCTTATTATTAGTTCTTGTATTGCTTATCTGTTATTAATAGAAGTGTTTTTCTCACAAGTATACTTACCCTGAATCTCTCATCTTAACCATTATTTTTCACTTAATCTATTTTTCACGAAACTCACCCGAATCACCTGCGCGACTCCACTGGGGAGGAACACTTCGACATGATGGCTGAATCTAGCAATACTCATCCTGGGCAGAATCGACCACCTAAGCGACGTTCAATAACCCCTTGGAACCTCAACCTCAGCTTGGGATCACCTCAAGATGAGGACAGGCACAACCAAGAAGAAGAACACATGGAGCAACAGAATCTGGGTGCATGAGGAGAAGGAGCTCATGCCTACGCGAATTTCTTCACACCCCATGTTGTAGGTACCGCTGGCATGCACACTCATGTAACTATCCCAGCTCATGTGTACAACTATATGATAGACAACCAAACAAAGATGCAAGCTTTGATCACGAAAATGATGGCTAGGGATCAAACGAGGTATAGAACCTCCTCACCGCCTCCATTCACAAATCAGGAGAATATGGAGGAAGACGAGAATACCCCGGTCACTCGTAGGGAGTTGGCGCGTATTCTAAAGGGTAAATGAGAAGCAAGTGAACCCACTTGGGAGATAAGTCCACCATTCGGGCATCATATTTTGGCAAAACCATACTCTAAGGGGTACCAACCACCTAGCTTTCGTAAATTTGATGGTACCGAAAGTGCCAAAGAACACATCCTGTCATTCTTGGACGACCTCGGGGTGTTTAGGAACCACCAGGAGCTCAAGATCAAGGAGTTCTCAAAATCACTGACAGGAAAGGCGTTCACGTGGTATTGCAAGTTGAAAGCCAATAGCATCAATACCTGGGAGCAATTAGAGACAGAGTTCTGCAACAAGTTCCTAGAAGAGGAACCCTCTATGCACATCATGGACTTAGGGAGAGTGAAACAGAGACAAAGAGAAGGATTGGTAGCATTCATCAAGAGATACAGAGATCAAGCTTTACTTTGTATAAACACTCTCCTAGAGCCACAGTTGGTGTACGGGTGTATTAGAAATGTGGAAAATGGATCCCAAATTTATCTTTCTATGAGCAACATAAACACTTTCTCTGAGCTCTTGTAGAGAGCATCTGACATAACCGAGGCAATGAAGCGCAATGGAAGGAGATCTAAAGAAGTTTCCCCTTTGGAGATGTGTGCCGCTGATGGCAGGGGCAGAAGGAGTTCCTATTCTAGGGGTGCTAAGAGAAACAGTCCTCCACCCCCGCTACCTCTCTCCAGAGCTTAGGCCATGGTTGTCGTAAACGGATGGTTTGAGGATGGAACATTAAACCCCATAATAGATAGAGAGCCACCAACACCTGAAGACTTGAGAGATCCAAGATATTGCATGGTGCACCGAAATAAGAGCCATAGGTTGACTGATTGTTATGTGGTGAGGACGATGTTTCATAGGCAAGTGAAGGAAGGGAAGATACTCCTAAATGGAGAACAAAACTAAGAAGGTGTAAAAAGCACTCCTTTTCCTCAACATGATGTTGGAATGGTAGGTGTTGAAGGAGAGGTAATGCTGACAGAGATCGTAGATGAAGCAGAAGGGATGGTCACTGATTCGGGTGGGTTTTGTGAGAAATAGATTAAGTGAAAAATAATGATTAATATGAGAGATTAGGGGTAAGTAAACTTGTGAGGAAGACACTTCTATTAATGGCAAATAAGCAATACAAGAACTAATAATGAGGAAGAGAGGTGGAGAATAAGTGTTGAGACCTCCACTAATGTCACAAGAGGATGAATGAGCTTTGTTTAAAGTGGACAGGAATGGCTTACAGAGAAGAGAAGCTCTCAGAAGAGGATGAAGGTGAAGGTGAAAGTGAAGGATGAAAAGGGTTTCAAGGTCTGTGAAGAAGAAGATGATCAAGGTGAAAGTGAAAAGTGAGAGTCTGGTTGAAGGTGAAGGTGAAAAGTGAAGTGCTTTACAGAGGTGGCTTGAGGTCCTTTTTATAGTGTAAAACCATGATGAAGAGGACACCCCTTGGCCAATGGTTTTAGTCTGACATTTGGTTTACTGCTCTTTCCAAAATATCTTTAGGTACTCCTGTCACCTCAAGTCTTGTCAACTGAAAAGGTAGGAAGTTGATTCCCACACGTTAAACTAAAGCTCCTGACATGTGACATTAGTGAATGGACATCTAATTTGGTTTTCTTTCAACTAGATGACACCTTTACACTCCAAATCCAACCAATTCACTTCCACCAATATAGTTCCCACTGAAGAAAAATTCAACTCCTCAAGGTGTTCTTTTGGGTTCCATCCTTTTAGCCCAATACCTTTAAGAGGAACTTAACTCTTTTTTGACCATGTTTGTAGGTCATTATAAAAATTAATTATGTACAAAAAAGGTTTATATTTTTAGTACACAATCATAAGCCCTCATGCAGTCTTTTAGGGTACAAAGTATTCCCTCAAGCTGCATTAAACTTTTTTGTACTCAACAGAACAAGAATAATTTAATTTTTTTTTGGTTAACATATCATAACTCTAAAGAATCAAATCTTCCCTCTTTTATTTATTTTTTTCTCATAATGAGATATGTATTTGTAAATATTATGATATTCAAATATAAATATTTCTGTATAATATGAATATAATTATGTACTCATAAAAAAAGAAGGGGAGAAACTCTTACCCTTTTAATTGGACGCGTTTTAAATTTGAGTACCTGAATTTGGAGAGACACATAAGGAGAGAGAACACCTGAAAGGGTAGGGGAGATGTGTTCTTCATCATCTCTGCTAGGGCATTTTTTACACAGCACAGTATCATCACTACTATCACCACCACCATCCAAATCCTCTGTCTTTTTCAACAATTGGGAGTTTTTCTTAGGGCAAAGGACACTCCCACATTCAACTTTGCTCTGTCTTTTTACTCTGTCTTCTTACTTGGTAAGACCCTTTTTATTCTTTCCTTGTTTTTGTCTTAATCCCTCTATAGCTAATTCAAAAATTAGCAACCCAATATACATCTTTCACCTTACAACTTTGGATGTTATATCCTCATTTGTATACGTTTTCAATGAAATCACAAATAAAAAAAAGAAATTGAATTAAAATTATGAGCAATGTTCGTTTGTAACCATAAATAGATATTTAAAAATAAAAATAATTTATTTTAATTTTTTTTTTGCAGGGGGAGTGTATGATTTTAAGAAAAGCAGTAGCCATTTTTTCTACCTTTTTTTAGGCCAAAAAAAAAAAAGGAAGGTACCCATAACTTTCTTGCCCTATTTATGCTCGACTCTTTTTAGGAGCTTGGAGGGTGGGACACTTCACTTTTTTGAAACAGTTCAAAAAAAAAGGAAGGTACCCATAACTTTCTTGCCCTATTTATGCTCGACTTTTTTTAGGAGCTTGGAGGGTGGGACACTTCACTTTTTTGGAACTATTTTGTACTGCAAATTTCTTAAGATGCATCACTCATATTTTTGAGTGTACGATTGCTAAAGCAATTTTCTCATGTATTGCAGGATGTTTGCAGAATAATATAACATAAACATTGGCTCTTGATAAAGAAGCCTTTTGGAATTAAAATTTTAGCTTCTAAAACTGAAATTAGGCATAGTACTGTTTAACGTACTTGAAATTGATGGGGCCGATGGTTGTTCCATGATCCGGTCCAGCAAAATGCGGTGTTCGTTGGGGTGTACCTCAGAAACAATGTAAGGACCCTCCCATTTGGGAGCCCATTTTGGCAAAGACATCTTTCTTATTACTGCGTCTACTGATTTTTAGTACCAGATCTCCCTCTAGGAACACCCTGGGCCGAATGTGCTTGTCATAAGCTAATGCCAGTCTCCGGTGATATTCTTCCATCTTGCTTCCCACAACTTCTCTTTTTCTTTCCAACTCTTGCAACTCAGCTTCACGATCCCTTGACTTTTAGAATACGCGTCAACTCCCTACAAGTAACTGGGGTGTTCTCGTCTTCCTCCATATTCTCCAGATTCGTGAACAGAGGTGGTGAGGGGTTCTATACCTCGTTTGATCTCTAGCCATCACGTCGAAGTGTTCCTCCCCAGTGGAGTCGCTAGATGATTCGGGTGGATTTTGTGAGAAATAGATTAAGTGAAAAATAATGATTAATATGGGAGATTAGGGGTAAGTAAACTTGTGAGGAAGACACTTCTATTAATGGCAAATAAGCAATACAAGAACTAATAATGAGGAAGAGAGGTGGAGAACAAGTGTTGAGACCTCCACTAATGTCATAAGAGGATGAATGAACTTTGTTTAAAGTGGCCAGGAATGGTTTACAGAGAAGAGAAGCTCTCAGAAGAGGATGAAGGTGAATGTGAAAAAGTGGAGGTGAAGGTGAAAGTGAAGGATGAAAAGGGTTTCAAGGTTTGTGAAGAAGAAGATGATCAAGGTGAAAGTGAAAAGTGAGAGTTTGGTTGAAGGTGAAGGTGAAAAGTGAAGTCTGGTTGAAGGTGAAGGTGAAAAGTGAAGTGCTTTACAGAGGTGGCTTGAGGTTCTTTTTATAATGTAAAACCATGATGAAGAGGACACCCCTTGGCCAATGGTTTTAGTCTGACATTTGGTTTACTGCTCTTTCCAAAATATCTTTAGGTACTCCTGTCACCTCAAGTCTTGTCAACGGAAAAGGTAGGAAGTTGATTCCACACGTTAAACTAAAGCTCCTGACATGTGACATTAGTGAAGGGACATCTAGTTTGGTTTTCTTTCAACTAGATAACACCTTTACACTCCAAATCCAACCAATCCACTTCCACCAATATAGTACCCACTGAAGAGAAATTCAACTCCTCAAGGTGTTCTTTTGGGTTCCATCCTTTTAGCCCAATACCTTTAAGAGGAACTTAACTCTTTTTTGACCATGTTTGTAGGTCATTATAAAAATTAATTATGTACAAAAGAGGTTTATATTTTTAGTACACAATCAGTCACCATGGAGGAGTCCTTGGATGAAAACACGTTGACAAGAGGTCTTTTGAAGACTCAAAGTTGTAGAATCATGTTCAACCAACTTAGCCTGGAACCCCACATTCAGAAAGTAGTGGCTAGAGCTCTAATAGGAGTCGTTCAGAAGCATGAAAAAAGTTTTGGGGGCGTCAACGCTCCGCTTACAAGATTAGAAAAGGCCCATGCAAATGCTCTGGTGTTTCGGGACCCTGACTTATTCAATGGGGAGTTCTACCATAATAAACCATTGTACGTGGAAGCAATGGTAGAAGGCATAAAGGTCAGAAGGGCCTTGGTGGATGCTGGCTCTGGAGTAAATATCATACCCACTCATATATTTCTAGAAATGGGAGGCTCTGCTGATCAGATAAGGCCTACTCAAGTAGGGCTCAATGCTTTTAATTAAGTGGGTGTGAAATCTAGAGGGTGTGTTAATGCTGTCTTGGAAGTTGGCCCCATAAAGACCAATAATAAGTTTCATGTGGTGGATGGAAGCTCTAGCTACCACATCCTACTGGGACGTCCATGGATTCATTTACATCGGTGCGATCCTTCAAGTTGGCATCAATGCATAAAGTCTAGCTGGAAAGGGAAGGAAATTAGCATCTCAGCCACTGTAACACCCTTTGATGCAGGAGAAGCACATTTAGTGGATGCAAATTTTTATGAAGAGCTTGCGTTACCAAGAGTCAACAAAATAAGGCCTGTATGGGAATGCGCCATCAGAATACCCAGACAAAAAGCAGTACAAAAGAACGCCCTGATAGAGGAAGCACCAAAAGAAAACACCAAAAAATAAGCAACAGCAATCGAAGACCTAGGGCTTCGTAAGGAAATTCTTCCAGGTGGAGGATATAGGTGGTTGGTGCACGAAATCGTGATTGTTTATTCCTTGGTAACGGCGCCAAAAACTTGGTATGCACGTTCATAATCTTGGTTCTTTGTCACAACTTCGCACAACTAACCAGCAAGTGCACTGGGTCGTCCAAGTAATAAACCTTACGTGAGTAAGGGTCGATCCCACGGAGATTGTCGGCTTGAAGCAAGCTATGGTCATCTTGCAAATCTTAGTCAGGCAGATTCAATTGGTTATGGAGATTTGATAATTAAAATATAATTAAAATATAAAATAGGATAGAAATATTTATGTAATTCATTGGTGAGAATTTCAGATAAGCGTATGGAGATGCTTTTATTCCTTCTGAACCTCTGCTTTCCTACTGCTTTCATCCAATCTTTCATACTCCTTTCCATGGCAAGCTGTATGTTGGGCATCACCGTTGTCAATGGCTACATCTCGTCCTCTCAGTGAAAATGGTCCAAATGCGCTGTCACCGCACGGCTAATCATCTGTCGGTTCTCGATCATGCTAGAATAGGATTTAGTAATCCTTTTGCGTCTGTCACTACGCCCAGCACTCGCGAGTTTGAAGCTCGTCACAGCCATCCCTTCCCAGATCCTACTCGGAATACCATAGACAAGGTTTAGACTTTCCGGATCTCAAGAATGGCCACCAATAATTCTAGCCTATACCACGAAGACTCTGATTGTAGATCAGGAGGCTAAGAGATATGCATTCAAGCTTGCTTTCATGTAAAACAGAAGTGTTTGTCAGGCACGCATTCATAAGTGAGAATGATGATGAGCGTCACATAATCATCACATTCATCATGTTCTTATGTGCGAATGAATATCTTAGAGAAGAAATAGGCTTGAGTTGAATAGAAAAACAATAGTACTTTGCATTAATTCATGAGGAACAGCAGAGCTCCACACCTTAATCTATGGTGTGTAGAAACTCTACCGTTGAAAATATATAAGAGCAAGGTCCAGGCATGGCTGAATGGCCAGCCCCTTAAACGTGATCTCAGAACATCTAATTAGTCAAAGACTAACCAGAGATATAAATACAATAGTAAAAAGTCCTATTTATACTACACTAGTTACTAGGGTTTGCAGAAATGAGTAAATGATGCAGAAATTCACTTCCGGGCCCACTTGGTGTGTGCTTGGGCTGAGCGTTGAAGCTTTCACGTGTAGAGGTCTTCCTTGGAGTTGAACGCCAGTTTGTAACTTGTTTCTGGCATTTAATTCTGCTTTGCAACTTGTTTCTGGCGTTTAACGCCAGAATAGGGCAGAAAGATGGAAAAACGCCAGTTTGCATCATCTAAAATTGGGCAAAGTATGGACTATTATATATTGATGGAAAGCCCTGGATGTGTACTTTCTAACGCAATTGAGAACGCATCATTTGGGTTTCTATAGCTCTAGAAAATCCACTTTGAGTGCAGGGAGGTCAGAATCCAACAGCATCTGCAGTCCTTCTTCAGCCTCTGAATCAGATTTTTGCTCAAGTCCCTCAATTTCAGCCAGAAATTACCTGAAATCACAGAAAAATACACAAAATCATAGTAAAATCCAGAAATGTGATTTTTATTTAAAAAATAATAAAAATATATTAAAAACTAATCAAATCATACTAAAAACTATGTAAAAACAATGCCAAAAAGCGTATAAATTATCCGCTCATCACAACACCAAACTTAAATTATTGCTTGTCCCCAAGTAACTGAAAATCAAATAGGATAAAAAGAAGAGAATATACTATAAATTCCAAATATCAATGAAACTTAGCTCCAATTAGATGAGCGGGACTAGTAGCTTTTTACCTCTGAACAGTTTTGGCATCTCACTTTATCCTTCGAAGTTCAGAATGATTGGCATCTATGGGAACTCAGAATTCAGATAGTGTTATTGATTCTCCTAGTTCAGTATGTTGATTCTTGAACACAGCTACTTTATGAGTCTTAGCCGTGACCTTAAGCACTTTGTTTTCCAGTATTACCACCAGATACATAAATGCCACAGACACATAATTGGGTGAACCTTTTCAGATTGTGACTCAGCTTTGCTAAAGTCCCCAATTAGAGGTGTCCAGGGTTCTTAAGCACACTCTGTTTTTGCTTTGGACCTTGACTTTAACCGCTCAGTCTCAAGCTTTTCACTTGACACCTTCACGCCACAAGCACATGGTTAGGGACAGCTTGGTTTAGCCGCTTAGGCCAGGATTTTATCCCTTTTGGGCCTTCCTATCCACTGATGCTCAAAGCCTTGGATCCTTTTTATTACCCTTGCCTTTTGGTTTTAAGGGCTATTGGCTTTTTCTGCTTGCTTCTTTTTTTTTCTTTTTTTTCGCATTTTTTTCTGCAAGCTTTGTTCTTCACAGCTTTTTCTTGCTTCAAGAATCAATTTTATGATTTTTCAGATCATCAAATAACATTTCTCTTTTTTCATCATTCTTTCAAGAGCCAACAATTTTAACATTCATAACATTCATATTCAAAAGACATATGCACGTTCTCTTGCATCATTGGCAATTTGAACGCCAACCTTACATTTTCTGGACTGAAATCTAAGTATTTTTCCCGAACCATTGTAAGCCAATTCTTTGGGTTTGGGTTCATACTTTGATCATGGTTCCTAGTGATCCATGTGTTTGCATAGAACTCCTGAACCATTAAGATTCTGACTTGTTGAATAGGATTAGAGAGAACTTCCCATCCTTTTCTTCTAGTCTCTTGTCGGATCTCTGGATATTCGCTCTTTTTGAGCTTAAAAGGGACCTCAGGGATCACCTTTTTCTTGGCCACACTTCATAGAAGTGGTCTTGATGGACCTTTGAGATGAATCTCTCCATCTCCCATGGCTCAGAGGTGGAAGCAATTATCTTTCCTTTCCTCTTTCTTGAGGTTTTTCTGGCCTTAGGTGCCATTAATGGTTATGGAAAAACAAAAAGCAATGCTTTTACCACACCAAACTTAAAAGGTTTGCTCGTCCTCGAGAAAAAGAAGAAAGAAAGTAGTAGAAGAAGAAGAAAATAGAGGAGATGGAGTGAGATAGTGTATTTGGCCAAGGGGGAGAAGTAGTGGTTGTGATGTGTGAAAATGGAGTAGTGTTAAGGGGTTTATATAGGGGTGGGATGGAGGGTAGGTTTTCGCCATTAGGGTTGGGTTTGGGAGGGAAAAGAATTTGAATTTTGGAGGTAGGTGGGGTTTATGGGGAAGAGTGGATGGATGTGAGTGGTTAAGGGTATTTAGGGAAGAGAGGTATGAAAAGGTGCGAAGAGGAGAGAAGAAGAGGTGGGGATCCTGTGGGGTCCACAGATCCTGAGGGGTCAAGGACTTAGCATCCCTACTCCAAGTAGGCGTGCAAAACGCCCTTAGAATGCATGTCTGGCGTTAAACGCCAGCTTGCTGCTTGTTCTTGGCGTTTAACGCCAATTCCATGCTCTGTTCGGGCGTTAAACGCTAGTTTGGTGCTTGTTTCTGGCATTTAACGCCAGCTTGATGCTTCTTTCTGGCGTTAAACGCCAGTTTGATGCTTCTTACTGGCGTTTAAACGCCAGTAAGCTCTTCCTTCAGGGTGAGCTATTTTTAATGCTGCTTTTCATTCTGTTTTTGATTTTTCAGTAGTTTTTTGTGACTTCACATGATCATCAACCTAAAGAAAACATAAAATAGCAATGGAAAATAAATAGATATAATTAAATAACATTGGGTTGCCTCCCAACAAGCGCTTCTTTAATGTCAAGAACACTTTGAATGTCAAGATGAACATCAAGAACATGTTTTCGAAAATATTTTTAAGAAAAGAAAGACATGCAAGACACCAAACTTAGAAATTTTCAATGTTTAGACACTAACAAATTGAAATTGCATATGAAAAACAAGGAAAGACATGAAACATAAAATTGCAAAGATCAAACAAAGTAGATCATCAAGAACAACTTGAAGATCATGAAGAACACATGCATGAGTTTTCGAAAATTTTAATGAAATTAAAAAGATGCAATTGACACCAAACTTAAAAATTGATACAAGACTCAAACAAGAAACATCAAAATTTTTTTGGTTTTTATGATTTTATAAATTTTTTTTGGATTTTTCGAAAATTATTTTGAAAAAGAAAAATAAGGATTTCAGAATTTCTAATGAGAATTCCATGAATCGTGCAATGTTAGTCTAAAGCTCCGGTCCAGGAATTAGACATGGCTTACTAGCCAGCCAAGCTTTCAGTGAAAGCTCCGGTCCAAAACACTAGACATGGCCAATGACCAGCCAAGCTTTAGCAGATCATTACATACAAAAGCTAAATTGCTGAGAAAGACAAAGAAGCTCTTCTCTAATGATAGTTGAAACCTCGGTCCAAAGGATTAGACATGGCTTTATAGCCAGCCAGACTTCAATAGATCATCATGAAACTCTAGAATTCATTCTTAAAAATTCTGAAGAACATAGAATAATTTAATTTTTATTTATTTATTTTTTGAAAATTTTTCCAAAATAAAAAAAAAACAAAAACTTAAAATTAAAATAAAATTACCTAATCTGAGCAACAAGATGAACCGTCAGTTGTCCAAACTCGAACAATCCCCGGCAACGGCGCCAAAAACTTTGTGCACGAAATCGTGATTGTTCATTCCTTTAACGGTGCCAAAAACTTGATACGCACGTTCATAATCTTAGTTCTTTGTCACAACTTCGCACAACTAACCAACAAGTGCACTGGGTCGTCCAAGTAATAAACCTTACGTGAGTAAGGGTCGATCCCACGGAGATTGTCAGCTTGAAGCAAGCTATGGTCATCTTGCAAATCTCAGTCAGGCAGATTCAATTGGTTATGGAGATTTGATAATTAAAATATAATTAAAATATAAAATAGGATAGAAATATTTACGTAATTCATTGGTGAGAATTTCAGATAAGCATATGGAGATGCTTTTATTCCTTATGAACCTCTGCTTTCCTACTGCTTTCATCCAATCATTCATACTCCTTTCCATGGCAAGCTGTATGTTGGGCATCACCGTTGTCAATGGCTATATCCCATCCTCTCAGTGAAAATGGTCCAAATGCGCTGTCACCGCACGGCTAATCATCTGTCGGTTCTCGATCATGCCAGAATAGGATTCAGTAATCCTTTTGCGTCTATCACTACGCCCAGCACTCGCGAGTTTGAAGCTCGTCACAGCCATCCCTTCCCAGATCCTACTCGGAATACCACAGACAAGGTTTAGACTTTCCGGATCTCAAGAATGGCCGCCAATAATTCTAGCCTATACCACGAAGACTCTGATCGTAGATCAGGAGGCTAAGAGATATGCATTCAAGCTTGCTTTCATGTAGAACAGAAGTGTTTGTCAGGCACGCGTTCATAAGTGAGAATGATGATGAGCGTCACATAATCATCACATTCATCATGTTCTTGTGTGCGAATGAATATCTTAGAGAAGAAATAGGCTTGAGTTGAATAGAAAAACAATAGTACTTTGCATTAATTCATGAGGAACAGCAGAGCTCCACACCTTAATCTATGGTGTGTAGAAACTCTACCGTTGAAAATACATAAGAACAAGGTCCAGGCATGGCCGAATGACCAGCCCCCTAAACGTGATCTCAGAGCATCTAATTAGTCAAAGACTAACCAGAGATATAAATACAATAGTAAAAAGTCCTATTTATACTAAACTAGTTACTAGGGTTTTCAAAAATGAGTAAATGATGCAGAAATCCACTTCCGGGCCCACTTGGTGTGTGCTTGGGCTGAGCGTTGAAGCTTTCACGTGTAGAGGTCTTCCTTGGAGTTGAACGCCAGTTTGTAACTTGTTTCTGGCGTTTAATTCTGCTTTGCAACTTGTTTCTGGCGTTTAATGCCAGAATAGGGCAGAAAGCTGGCGTTAAATGCTAGTTTGTGTTGTCTAAGCTTGGGTAAAGTATGGACTATTATATATTGCTGAAAAGCCCTGGATGTCTACTTTCTAACGCAATTGAGAGCGCGCCATTTGGGTTTCTGTATCTCCAGAAAATCCACTTTGAGTGCATGGAGGTCAGAATCCAACAGCATCTGTAGTCCTTCTTCAGCCTCTGAATCAGATTTTTGCTCAAGTCTCTCAATTTCAGCCAGAAATTACCTGAAATCACAGAAAAATACACAAAATCATAGTAAAGTCTAGAAATATGATTTTTATTTAAAAACTAATAAAAATATATTAAAAACTAATCAAATCATACTAAAAACTATGTAAAAATAATGCCAAAAAGCGTATAAATTATCCGCTCATCAGTAGTGTATCCTATAGAAACTCGGGGGTCCAGCGGAGGAAAATTACCAGAACTCCCATGACCCCGACATCCTAAGTGTACAAGAGAAAGAACATCTTCAAAGCGACATAGGAAATTCCCCTCTCCAACTCCAAGATGAAGCAAAGTAGAAGGAGGAAGAATTGGAAGAGATTAATTTAAGGACTGAAGAACACTCTAGGCCTTTGTTCATGTGCAAAGCTCTAGGGGAGAAGGAGAAAAGGGATTTGATAGTGCTATTAACAGAGTTCAGAGATGTGTTCGCTTGGAGCTATGATGAAATGCTGGGGTTAGACCCAAACTTGGTAACCCACAATTTAGCTGTGAGGAAAGCAGCAATTCCTGTCAAGCGAGCTCCTAGAAAATTCTCTAATGAAATAGAAGCTCAAGTAAAGAAAGAAATCAAAAAGTTACTCGCAGCCAAATTCATCAAACCGATACAACACCCCTCTTGGTTAGCCAACATAGTACCAGTGAAAAAGAAGAATGGGCAGATCCGGTGCTGCATGGATTTTAGAGATCTAAACAAAGCTTGCCCTAAGGATGATTTTCCTCTGCCAGATGTTGATAGAATGGTAGATGCTGTAGGATTTGAAAGGTTCTCCTTCATGGATGGATTTAGCGGGTACAACCAAATTAGAATGGCTCCAGGAAATGAAGAAAAGACAGCATTTCGAACACCCGTAGGTAATTTTTACTATACTGTCATACCTTTTGACCTAAAGAATGTTGGAGCAACCTACCAAAGAGCCATGACTGCTATATTCCACAACATAATGCATGACTTTGTGGAAGACTATGTAGACGATTTGGTTTTCTAGTCAACATCCGAGAAGCAACACACAGAACACCTCAGAGCTGTGTTCACTAGATGCAGAAAGTATAGACTCAAGATGAACCCCATGAAATGTGCCTTCGGGGTGTCATCTGGAAGGTTCTTAGGATTCAGAGTCCACAAGGGAGGCATTTCAGCTGACGAGGATAAGGTTAAAGCTGTCCAAGATATAGAACCCCCGAAAGACATTAAGGGACTTCAGAAGTTCATAGGCAAGCTGGGGTACATTCGAAGGTTCATACCAGCATTATGGGAGCTCTTAGGACCCCCAAGACCTTTGTTGAAAGAGAAGAACACCTTTAAGTGGGAACAACGCCACCAAGCTATAATGAACAAGATCAAGGACGTTCTCACATCCACTCACACCTTGACTTCCCCTCAACCTGGTGCACCATTGAAGGTATTCTTAGCAGTAGAAGAAGAAGCAGTTAGTGGGTTAATTGCACAAGAAGGTGAAGGCAAAGAGAAACCCATTGCTTATGTTAGTAGAGCCATAAAAGGGCCAGAACAAAGATACTCCTCGCCAGAGAAACATTGTCTCGCTCTGGTGTACATCTCACAAAGATACCGACACTACTTTCAAGCACACCAAGTAGAAGTCGTATCAAAAAATGAAGGTCTCAGATTTTTAATCAAAAAGCCAATGTTGACTGGAAGAATGAGTCGTTGGGCACTCCTAATAAGTGAATATGATGTGAAATTGGTAACACCTACCACCATTTAGAGCCAAGCTTTAGCTGACCTCTTGTCGATATGTCCTGAAAAAGCAATGATTGAAGAGTTGCCGGATCAGATTCCAGGAACAATAGAGACTGTTCATGCTTGCAATGAAGAGGAAACATGGACCCTCATGTTTGATGGAACACCTTTGAATCCTCAAGGAGGGGCAGGGGTTGTCCTTACAGACTCCCATGAAAGAAATATGTCCTTCATGTTTCGATTGGATTTCTCTTGCACAAACAATGAGGCAGAGTATGAAGCGCTAATGCTCGGTCTAAAGATGGATCAAGAAGTTGGTATCAAGAAACTCCATGTCAAAGGAGACTCCAACCTAATAATACAACAGATCCAAGGAGGGTACAGCACGAAGGAAAGAAGTCTGGACTTATACAGAGAACAAGTGTGGCGCATGATGAAGGTATTTGATAAGATCTCATTTGAGCATGTACCCCAAATAGAAAACAAGCATGCGGATGCTTTAGCAACATTGGAGAGTAGAGTCACTATTCAAAATGGATAACATGATTTGGAACACGGGGTAGTTGAAAGTTCTGCCAGAAAAAGAAAGGATATCCGTGGAAGGAAAAACCAATGATTGGAAAATGCCTATACATGAACGGCTCAGAATGCTCAACATCACCAAAGAAACAAGAGGATTTTACCTCCTCAATGGTCAAATGTTCAAAAAAAGTAATGATGGAGTCCTCATGAAATGTGTAGGAGAAGAGGAAGGGAAAGAAAAATCAGAACAATTGCATGGAGCCACTTGCGGAGAAGAGGGCCCTGGTTTGTACCGAAGGCTCTAGAGGTGGGGTATTTATTGGACGAAAATGAAGTCTCATTGTGATGAATTACAAGCTTCCTGCAAGGCTTGTCAAGAAACAAAAGAAAGTACGCAGATATGTAATGTTCACAATTGGCAATAACCTATCATAGAGTACCTCGATGTTGGAGTTTTACCTTGAGAAAAAATAGAAGCTGAGAGATTGAAGAAGAAATCAAAACGCTACTTCTTGCAGAAAGGTGAGTTGTTCAAAAAGAGTTTTACCGGGGAGATGCTAAAATGCGTTTGAGATGAAGAAAAAGATAAAGTCTTGGAATAAGTCGATCAAGGAGTATATGGAAGACACCAAGGAGGAAGGGCGTTGTGGTATGAACTAATCCGGATCGGCTATTACTGGCCAAAAATGAAGGAAGATGCAATCAACTAGGCTAAGAGGTGTCTGCAATGCCAAAAGCATGCAAACTTGATACATGCACCAAGCGTGCAGAAGAACAGCCTCAAAACACCATACCTATTCCAAACATAGGCGGTAGATTTTGTGGGACCGATCAACCCCCCATAAATGGGAAAGAATAGATTCTAGTTGCAATAGAAAATTTCACCAAGTGGGTGGAGGCTGTGGCCGTCAGGGAAGCAAATGCTGAAGCAGTAGTGAGATTTATCAAAGAAAATATAATATGTAGGTTCGGGCCGCCAAGCGTTCTGGTGTCTGACAATGGAACCCACTTTGTTAACCAAAGAGTGTGGGGGTGTTCTTGAACAGTACCAAATCAAACATCACAAGTCTTCCCCCTACTACCCGCAAGGCAATGGCCAGGCAGAGGCTACTAACAAGAGCCTTTTGAAAATACTCACAAAGATGGTGACCGACGCCCATAAGGATTGGAGTGAATACCTACCACTTGCTCTTTGGGCTTACAGAATAACCAGACATGGAACAACCGGAGTAACACCCTTCTCATTGGTTTATGGGCTTGAAGCTGTACTGCCAGCAGAGATTGAAGTACCCACCGCCAGAATGTTGTTAGATGAAGCAAGGGATCATGAAGCTGAGTTTCAAGAGTTGGAAGAAAAAAGAGAAGTCGTGGGAAGCAAGATGGAAGAATACCACCGGAGACTAGCATTAGCTTATGATAAGCATGTTCGGCCCAGGGTGTTCCTAGAGGGTGATCTGGTACTAAAATCAGTAGACGCAATAATGAGGAAGATGTCTTTGCCAAAATGAGCTCCCAAATGGGAGGGTCCTTACATTGTTTCTGAAGTACACCACAATTGACACTGCATCCTGTTGGACCCAGATCATGGAACAACCACTGGCCCCATCAATTTCAAGTATGCCAAGAAGTACTATGCCTAATTTCAGCTTTAGTAGTTTGAATTTCAATTCCAAAAGGCTTCTTTATCAAGAGCCAATGTCTATGTTATATTATTTTACAAGCATCCTACAATGCATGAAAAAATTACATTAGCAATTATATACTCAAAAGTTGTGAATGATGAATCTTAAGAAATCTGTAGTACAAAATATTTCTAAAAAGTGAAGTGCCCCACCCTCCAGGCTCCTAAAAAAGAGAGAGCATAAATAGGGTAAGAAAGTTCTAGGTACCTTCCTTTTTTGGCCTGAAAAAAAGGTAGAGAAAAAAAAAGCAGTAGATAATCCTGCTCTTCTTAGAATCATACCCTCCCCCTGCAAAAAAAAGGTGCGTGTGTATCCAAAATAAAGTGATCACACAAGCATGTACAGAAAAATAAAACACCTGGAGGAGTATGCACAATATATATATATATATAAAAGAGGGGAAGCATAACACCCAAAAAGAGGTGTACAATGAAAGTCATAGAAACAGCATGACAAAAATATACTTTGTCAAAGTATTACATATTTTACAAAATAAAGTGTTGAAAAACTATCACAACCACAAAATATCACTATAAGAAATTACAGAAGAAGTAGCCTCCTTATGTTTGGCCAATTGCTCTCGCTCCTGGCTGACATTGGCTAACCTAGCCTTCATGGTGTTCAATTCAGATGTAAGTTTGCGAACCTTTTTTTGAAGAATAGAAACATCAGAAGAGAGGACATGATACTCTTTAGACAATAATTCTTCTCTAGCAAGATCAAGTACCCCAGGTGGAGGCTCCAATTTAGCAGAAAGATTCTCAAGCCAACGACCACTAAATTTAAATAACTTAAGGTTATTTAGATGATTTTCTACCATATTTCGATGAGTACCCCACAAGTCTGCAAGGGAGTATGAAGTAAAGAAATCCCATGCATCCAGGAAAGCTTGATACCTAAGCTTCTTGAAAAGGCAGTTTATGTCATTTGGAAGCAGGAAGGAAGGAGCCCGGGATGCAATCTCTGATAACAAATTCTTCGCATCGCCATCAAAATGCTCAAACTCATCACGGACAGAAACTGAAAAGCAAAACAAACAAGTAAGAAAACACCTTTTCTATCAAGGACTTGTAAAATGCTGGCACGCCTGACAAATGAAAAGAAATACAATGGAACACACCGGAAGAAGCACTAGCTGAGGGTTCCTTTGTGATATTAGAAGTGCTCGAAGCTTGAAATGTGGACTCAGAAACAACACTTGTACCTGCACCAGGACATATTGTTTGGATGGGAGTAACATCGCTTCTAGTAGGATCCCCTTAGCAGGTAACACCCGGCTCAATGTCAACATTGCTTTTAGAACTTGCTATTGCTTGTGGGCCACCTCGAACAACATCTTGGGTAGTACCCTCGTCAGGGACATCGCCAACAACAAATGAATTAGGAGAGTCCCCACTGACCCTTTCTTGGGAGCTCTCATCGCCTACATTTACCGGATTAGAAGGAGACTATGATGATTTAACAAAGCAAGCAGTGACAGAAGAACCCTTAGCTTATGCTGTCGAGGAAGGAGAAATTCCTGAGCCAGTGGAAATTGGTGAAGGTGTAGCATCAATGGAAGGCCTAGGTGGTTTTTTAAGAGACCTCTTTGCAACCTTAAGATTTGAACTCTCCACTTTACTGTGCTTGACCACTTCAGCAGTAACAACCGAGTCATCAAATTTTCTTTTTGAAGAAGGTGGATGTTTGTAACACCTAGCGTCCAAGTCTACAAAATACCAGCACAGAAGATACAACAGTCAAACACACAAAGCCCAAAAAAAGGGGAGAGAAAAACAAAAAAGAAGTGAGGAAACAAAAAACAAGAATCAGCAAAGAGCAAGTATTACTTGCAATGGTTGAAGGAGAAAGGTTGCCAGTCATGAAATATGGATCCTTGATCAAAACTGGAACAAATGATCTGACATTTGGAACGAAGGTACCCTCATATTGCCTAATATGCTTCTTCATACGCATGAGGTAATCCACATACTCCATTGTAACTCCCCATCCCTATCAAGAGGAACAACCAAGCAAGGATTATACTCCGAGAGTTCTTTTTGAAACAGAACCTTTTTCATTAAATTTTTCGGTGAAAAAAAATATGCTCCACATTTTTTGGATCTTGGTCCCACCCTAGTTGGCGACTTACCCTATCAGGACGGTAGATCACTGGACGGATCAAAGCTCCACAATGGAAGTCACTGTCCATAACAATCAAACCAGAAATGGGGGTAGGAGAAGTACACAGAAGCCAAAAGTCATAAGTCCCTTCCTTGCCAGTGGAAATATCATTGCGGTCATGTTCAAGACAAGCAGAATATATACGATGAATAACCGATGCACTAGGCTAGTAAGAGGTTATGTACGGGCGAAAACAAAAATATTCCTCCAAAGATTTGGAAGGATGAGCTGAGCCCCAAATCCAAGCACGAGGACTTGCCTTCTTATCTGGAAGTATTGTAGGGGGCTTACGGATGGGAGCAAACTGAGAGAACCGCTCAAAAAGAAAGAGTTGAAGAAATATTTCGTCAATGAAAGCCAATACTGGAAAGCGATCATGAGCAATCTTAAGTTGCTCAAAAATTTGATCAAGCCGCATATATAAACTGCCGAGGTACAGAAAAGCCAATGGCAGACGTTCTCCTCCAGCAATCAAGCAAGCTAAAAGAAACACCCCATGGCTCATACAATCATCCGCCGGTCCCAAAAACACATATTTACTTAACCAATAAGCGACAAAAGCAGCTTTCCTAAGATCTGAAGGAACAGCAGGAGCAGGGACAAACTCACCATTGAGGAAATCACCAAAGAAATAACGAGACCAATTAGAGTAAGAATACTTAACAGTAATCTTCTTCTTCTTGGAATCTTTCTTGTCGCCAACCACCTCTTTTCCTTTCAAGAACCCACGAATTTTTGGATGCTTATCTTTGGAGGAAGATTTCTTAACGCGCCTAGTCTTGGACAACTCTTTTGTATATCGACCAGCATCACTTAAACTCATTTGAAGATGTCTCGCAAGCTTAAGTAGATCAGAATCTAGGCGAAGAAGAGTGAGATCCACACTGCCAAACACCGGCAGTTGAAGAAGAACCACAACATCTTTCAAAGTGGGTGAAAACTCACACCAAGAAGTCATAAAAGTATGAGTTTGAGAATACCACCTCTGCCAAAGTAAACTCATATCATATCCATTTTGTTGAACACCCAAGCCTGCTAAGAAGAAATCAATTAGTGCTTCTTCAATATATAGCAACAAAGTAAAGAAATGATAAGAACCAATTATGATGATAGATGGTAGAGAACAACCAACCTGCAGATGTGCGGATAGCCTCAGCAACACCAGCAAATTTTAATCTCCTCATAAAACTATCACCCTCCTCAAACAATACTGTAAATACCCACTTTTGCCAAACCTTATTCATGTGAGTAGCTGCCTTAGATTTAAAAGACGTCCATGGAAATTCTTGGCACTTCAACTGAGAACGAAGTAGAGCAAGACCCACTTGATATGAATGTTTCTCAACAAATTTACCCAAAACTCTACATCTGAAGAATCAAAGCCGGGTTTCATAGTTTTATCCATACCGAATAACGAGCCAGAGAAAGGAGAGTCCAAAAAAGGTTTCTTAATCAGAGGAGGATCCACAAAAATAGCCCTCTTATCTAATGGTTTAACCCAAGGTTGGGGGAGAGATTCAGAAAACTCGATTGCATATTCTTGAGAAACATCATCCATATCATCCACAGAAGAGTCGGTACCTGTTCATATCCTGGGTCGAGCTATCCGATCCGGGATGTTCAGTAATAAAGCGACCGACCTCTTCAGGTGAGGCTATCCGACCTCTTCTCAAAGAGGTCGGACGAATCGACAGGAAAGCCCAGTAAGGGGCCCAAATAGAAGAACACGACCCAAATCCAAAGGCAGTCCAAGCCTATAGAGATAAGGGCGATTCCCTTAAAAGATAAGCTGACCTCAACTCAAAGATAAGATAAGATAAGATAACTAACTTATCTTATCTAAAAAGGTCACTCCACACCATTATAAATACACTGGAGCACCCAGGTATAACTCATACTCTGATTCTACAATAAACCTGCTTAATACCCGTGCTAACTTAAGCATCAGAGTCTCTTGCAGGTACCGCCCACCCTCCGATGATCACGGATCAGAAGTGAAGCCAGTCCAACAAGTCGGACACAACAGCTCCGGCCGTCGCCAGCCAGCCGGACACGTCATCTCCGACCAACACAGAAGATTTCATCCGAGATCGGCCTACAGTTTCAGGTAACCCTCAGAACATTGGCGCCGTTGCCGGGGAACCTGGAAGTCATCCCATTATTATGGCAGACGACCATGACAACGACCATGATTCAGACCTAGAGGACAGAACGCCGCACAAAAATGCGAACGCTACACCAAAAGATACTCCAGAATCTAACAGAGACAAAAACTCATCACATCCGGGAGTAATAGAAGCGCTTCAAGATCGTCTAAAGCAACTTGAAAAAGAAAGCCAGCATCAACGAGAAGTTGGCAAGGATCTACAAAGAGAGGTAAGGAGACGTCGAGAGCTAGAAGATAAAATCCTACAACTCGAAGCCGATCTCAAAGCAAAGGCTACCCGGACCACCCCTGAGGACAATTATCGCAAAGATCAAGATCCATTCACTAGGGACATCATGAAAACTAAAATTCCTAAGGACTTCAAACTCCTGGATATGACTCTGTATGATGGCACTACAGATCCCAACCATCACCTCAGCAACTTCAGAAGCAAAATGTACCTCACCGACACCTCGGACGCAGTTCGTTGCAAAGCTTTTCCAACGACCCTCACGAAGACAGCAAGTAGATGGTTCGACAACTTACCTCCTAAGTCCATCTCAAGCTTTGACGACCTAGCTAAAAAATTCCTGGCCAGATTCTCCATCCAAAAAGACAAGGCCAAGCACGCCCCCAGTCTACTAGGAATCAGGCAAGGAGATCGGGAAAGTCTTCGCAAATACATGGAGAGGTTCAACAAAACATGCCTAGACATACAAAGCTTGCCAACAGAGGCCGCCATCATGGGCCTCATCAATGGCCTACGAGAGGGACCTTTCAGCCAATCTATATCGAAGAAATATCCCACGTCTCTGGATGAGGTGCAGGAGCGAGCGGAAAAATATATCAACATGGAAGAAAACTCTCGGTTGGGAGAAACCTCAAAATCCGGATTCTCCTACCGAGACAAAGATAAAGAATCTAAAAAGAAGGAAGATTGACAAGGGGAGAAAATTAAAAAATATCATAATTACACCCCTCTTAGGGTATCCCTGGTAGATGTCTACAAAGAAGTCTGCCATACAAAAAAGATACCCCCAGCCCGACCACTCAAAGGTAAAAGAGGAGGAGGAAATCGGAACGAATACTGTGAATATCACCGAGTCCGAGGACATTCCACCAACGAATGCTTCGACTTAAAAAACATCATAGAAAAATTAGTAAAAAAAGGAAAACTAGATCGGTTTCTGGCCACCCGAGATGATGATCAAAGAAAGAGAAGAAGGGATGAAGATATCGGACGAATCGAGCGATCACCTCGTACGCCAGAAAGACATGTCCATATGATACACGGAGGATTTGCAGGAGGAGGAATCTCCAAATCATCCCGCAAAAGATATCTCAAAGAAATATATCATGTTGACATGTTGAAGGAAGCTCCCGACATCCCTGCAATCACATTCACCAAAGAGGATGCATCCGGTATCATCTCAGGACACGACGACCCCATGGTCATCACCATCATACTGGCAAACGCCAATCTCCACCGCACATTAATAGACCAAGGGAGCTCCGCCGACATCTTATTCAAAACTGCCTTCGACAAGCTCGGCTTAGAAGAAAAGGAACTTAGAGCATACCCTAACAGCCTGTTCGGACTGGGAGATACCCCAGTACAACCGCTGGGATACGTGCCACTACATACAACCTTCGGAAAATGGAACCAATCCATAACACTCAAGATAGACTACATCGTGGTCGACGTGAGTTCAGCCTACAATGCCCTAATAGGTCGGACAATACTAAATCAACTCGGCGCAATAGTCTCAACTCCACATCTATGCATGAAATTCCCAACTACAGAAGGGATAGCTACAATAAAAGCAGATCAAAAGATGGTACGCCACTGTTATAACGAAAGTCTAAACCTTAGAGGCAGAGGAGAAGAGTTCCATACAATTGAGCTCGGTGGAGTTCAGAGACGTGAAGAACTCCGTCCACAACCCGAAGGAGAAATAGAGAAAGTTCAGATTGGGGATACCTCAGACAAAACAACTAATATTGGCATGATCCTGAAGGGAGACGCAAGAGAATTACTGTACAGTTCTTACGAGATAATGTCGATCTCTTTGCATGGAAAGCTGCAGACATGCCAGGCATAGACCCCAAGCTAATGAGTCACAAGTTGGCGGTCTATCCAGGATCTCGGCCGGTACAGCAGAGACGAAGAAAACTTGGGCCAGAATGATCCCAAGCTGCGGAAGAACAGGTACAAGCACTACTGGAGGCAAGATTCATAAGAGAAGTCAAGTACCCACTATGGCTAGCTAACGTCATCTTGGTGAAAAAATCAAATGGAAAATGGCGAATGTGCACCGACTACACCGACCTCAACAAAGCCTGCCCAAAAGATCCTTACCCACTCCCAAGTATCGACGCCCTGGTAGATGCTTCATCCGGATATAGATACCTCTCGTTTATGGATGCATATTCTGGATACAACCAAATTCCCATGTATCCACCAGATCAAGAAAAGACCTCATTTTTTGACGCCAAAAGCAAACTACTGCTACATTGTAATGCCTTTCGGTCTCAAGAATGCGGGAGCTACGTATCAAAGGCTAATGAATAAAGTCTTTTCAGATCATATCGGAAAGATCATGGAGGTCTACGTGGACGACATGTTATTAAAGACACAAAATGAAGAGACATTATTGTCTGACCTGGCCCAAGTGTTCGACACTATAAGGAAGCATAACATGCGCCTCAATCCCGCAAAATGCACTTTTGCAGTAGAAGCAGGCAAGTTCTTGGGTTTTATGCTCACACAAAGAGGAATTGAGGCAAATCCGGATAAATGCCAGGCCATACTCAACATGAAAAGTCCAACTTGTGTCAGAAAAATACAACAACTCAATGGGAGGTTGGCAGCCTTGTCCAGGTTCCTAGCGGGATCAGTGATAAAATCCCTTCCTTTCTATGCCACTCTAAGGAAAGGAAAGAACTTCGAATGGACAATGGAATGTGAGCAAGCCTTCCAGGATTTCAAAAGTTTCCTGAGACGACCACCTATCCTAACTCGACCACGAAAGGAAGAATCACTCGTATTGTACCTTGCGGTGGGAAATCGGGCAGTAGCCTCAGCACTAGTTCGAGAGGACGACAAAGGGCAACAACATGTATACTTCATTAGTAAAGCACTGCAGGGATCCGAGCTAAACTACCAAAAAATAGAAAAGTTTGCCTATGCTCTCATACTGACATCTCGACGACTACGCACGTACTTCCAGGCTCACACCATTAAGGTCCGGACCGACCAGCCCATAAAATGGATACTGCAGAAAACAGATCTAGCAGGCAGAATTTTACAATGGGCAGTCGAGTTATCCGAGTTCGACCTCCAATATGAAGCTCGGACAGCCATTAAATCATAATACTTGGCCGACTTTATTGCAGAATTCATAGATACCCCGGAAACCCCACAGAATAGAATCTCTACGTAGACGGGTCTTCAAATAAGACTGGAAGCGGCGCAGGTGTGATAATAGAAAGCAACAAAGGAACCCAAGTTGAGCTTTCCCTCAAATTTGGGTTCCCGGCCTCAAACAACCAGGCAGAATATGAAGCGTTACTAGCTAGTTTGAAGCTGGCTAAGAAAGTTGGAGCTCAAAAACTCAACATCTTCAGTGACTCACAAGTATTCACTTCACAGATAACAGGCAGTTACCAAGCCAAAGATCCCACCATGAAAAAGTATTTGAATATAACCAAGGAACATCTCAGACAACTTGTGGAATATAAGATCTGCCACATACCCCGTGAACAAAATGCCCGAGCTGATGCACTCTCAAAGCTAGCCAGCACCAAACCAAGGGGCAATAATAGAAGCTTCATCCAGGAAATACTACAGAACCCGTCAATTTCGGAAGCAGAAAAAGTCCTAGCTATAACAAGTCAAGATCAAGGATGGATGACCCCCATAATTAATTACCTCAAAAAAGAAACACTCCCCACAAATGAGAAGGAAGCAAAGAGGTTAAGATGGGAGGCTCAGTACTACACCATCATAAACAACACCCTATACAAAAGAGGGATTTCAATACCATTGTTAAAATGTGTGCCGACCTCTAACACAAGGGATGTTTTAGAGGAAGTACACAGCGGCATTTGTGGCAATCATCTCGGGACACAAGCTCTCACTAAAAAAGTACTTCGGGCGGAATTTTACTGGCCAACTCTACAAAAGGAAGCTACAGAATTTGTAAAGACATGTCTCCCATGCCAGAAACATGCCAACTTTCACATCGCCCCGCCAGAAGAGCTCATCAGCGTAACTTTGCCTTGGCCATTTGCAAAATGTGGACTCGATCTTCTCGGACCCTTTCCCCAGGGATCAGGACAAGTCAAATTTCTCATAGTCGGAGTAGACTATTTCACAAAGTGGATTGAGGCAGAGCCCCTAGCCAATGCCACTGCTCAAAGAAGCCGGAAATTCCTATATAGGAACATTGTCACGAGGTTCGGGGTTCCATACTCCATCACCACAGACAATGGCACTCAATTCACAGATGCAGGCTTCAGGAAATTAGTAGCCGACTTGAACATAAAGCACCAGTTCACCTCCGTCGAACATCCTCAAGCCAATGGGCAAGCTGAAGCTGCCAACAAAGTCATATTGGCTGGGTTAAAACGGAGACTGCAAGATGCGAAGGAAGCTTGGGCTGAAGAACTTCCACAGGTCCTATGGGCATATCAAACTACGCCACATTCCACCACAAACGAATCACCGTTCCGATTAGCGTACGGAGTAGAGGCAATAATTCCAGTAGAGGTCGAGGAAGGGTCGCCTAAAGTAGTCCACTACAATGAAGAAGCCAACTCCCAACTTCAAAGAGAAGAACTCGACCTACTTCTGGAAATCTAAGAAAGAGCTCGGATCAGGGAAGAAGCGCTAAAGCGCCGAATGGCTTCAAGATATAATCAAAAGGTAGTGCCAAGAGGTTTCGCGGAGAATGATCTCATCCTAATCCGAAATGATATTGGAACAACTCGACCCGGAGAAGGAAAGTTGGCAGCAAACTGGAAAGGACCCTACCGAGTCATAGAAGTACTTGGGAAGGGCTACTACAGACTGTCCGAACTCGAAGGACGAGAGCTTCCCAGATCGTGGCATGCTTGCAACCTAAGAAGGTACTATAGCTAGAGAAGGTAAAAGATCTCATCATAGGATGCACTCTTTTTCCTAAAAAGGTTTTTTAATGAGGAACCAAGTTGAGATCCAGATATTATCCGACTTAAAAGGATGAAAAACCCCAACATGTATATGTTTGCACTTTCTTTTGAATAAAATATAACTTAGATATGCTACAAATTCTCAAGACGCATTAATCTGAAGCATTCATCATCCGATTATAAAGCAACAGATCAGCAGAAAGTGAAAAATAGATTCACTGCACGATCACGATAAAAGACCAATAAAGATGAAAACGCGATTCATCTAAAGGTCGACCAAAGAAAGACAGAAACCACCTTCTACAAATCGGCAAATATGAACACAGAATAATGCAAGAAGTTATCGAAAGTGATCCGAAAAAAGAACCTGATGAGGTTTTATGGATTGCTAAATAATAACTTAAAGACTGGCCGACGTTGAGAAGTTGGACCAAGTCAACCCAAGTTATCAGCAAATCCCTGGAAAGAGGTCTGGCCAACCCTATAAAAGAGGAATTGCTATAACTTAGAAGAGATCGACATAAATAAGTCGGTCTCCTACGAAAAATAAGTTATAAAAGTAATCCCTGAAGAGACCTGACAAAGGTCTAAGAAATAGGATTATAAAAAATAACTTAGAAGAGGACGACGTAAAGAAGTCGACCTCCTACAAACAAGTTATAAAAGTAATCCCTGAAAGAGACCTGACAAAGGTTCAAGAAAGAGGATTACAAAAAATAACTTAGAAGAGGACGACGTAAAGAAGTCGACCCCCTACAAACAAGTTATAAAAGTAATCCCTAAAAGAGACCTGACAAAGGTCCAAGAAAGAGGATTACAAAAAATAACTTAGAAGAGGACGACGTAAAGAAGTCGACCTCCTACAAACAAGTTATAAAAGTAATCCCTGAAAGAGACCTGATAAAGGTCCAAGAAAGAGCATTAAAAAATAACTTAGAAGAGATCGACCTGACGAAGTCGGTCTCCTACAAAAAAACAAGTTATAAAAGTAGTCCCTGAAAGAGACCTGATAAGGGTCCAAGAAAGAGGATTACAAAAATAACTGGAAAGCGGACCAACGTGACAAAATCGGTTACGGAGTAATAAATGCAAATAAAAGCGAGAAAACCGAAATACAAATTGGACCCACAATATCCACGACCTCAAAGGATCCAAGCTACAAGCAATAAGTACAGAGCAATCCGAAGAGGCCGAGCAGCAAGGCTCTAACACTCTCAAAACCCAAAAAGGCATCAAGACAAGTGCAAACAAGCATAATATATAATATTATAACAAGCTTCAGGGTCAGGCCCAAAAATCTTGAAAGCTACTTGTTGTTTTTTCAAATCAAAAGTTGCTAAACAAGCAACCAAAAGGAATATCAACAGTCATCATAAAAGACTACAAAATAAAGAGTTTTAAAAGCCCACAGGTCGGGCTATCTACACAAATATCCAAGAAAATTCAGCTAAGATCAGAAGACTTTTCGGCAGCATCAGTCTGAGGTGGAGGAGGACGAGCCTGGAGAGGCGCTGCATCCACTGTACCGTCGTTCCTATTCAGAATTTGACAATCAGGATCCAATTTTGGACGAACGATCCCAGCAGGAGGAGCTGTAGAAGTCGACACTTTAGCAGCAGGTACAGGGGGAGGCCCGACGTCATCATCATCTTGGTCGTCCGGGACAATCTTACCATCCCTTACAACGTTGTCCAAACTGAAGAGAGTAAGGTCAACCTCAGGAGCAAGAACTTGAACCTGCTCCTTTAAATTATCATAAGCAGCATTTACGCTGCCGACAAGATGACCTTGGAGCTTGGAGTAGTCAACTCGGGCAGACTCCAACTCCTCCCTCAGACGTATTACCTCCCGATAAGATGTGACGTAACTGTCCTTATGCCTCAACGCAGTGTCCTCGGCCAACCTCACAGAGGCTGCCAGGGCAAGAGAGCTAGCCTTCTCGTTCTCCAGATCCTTCTCCAGTTTAGCTACTTTCACCTCAAGCTCCTCCTTCAAGCCCTTCATCCGATCAAACTCTTGTTTGGCCTCCTCCATGAAAGCTTTGGTGGCATGAAGAGGAAGATTTTGAGCAGTCCGATACAGGACATCCCCCACATGGGCCATCTTGATGCTACTCCGAGTTATGAAGTCCAAATGGCGAAAGAGAGAGGCGTCGACAGTAGGGACGACACCATAAGGACCGATCTGTTGGTCAAAAAACTCTACCGCATCAAAATCAGGAGCGTCAAGATTGAAAGGCTCAATCGTTTTTTGTTTTTTGTTGGGAGGAGCACCAGAAGTAGCGACAGAAGTCTGTGGAGGGTCAGCCAGACGAACTCGAAGAATGGGGATCACCTTCTTCGGCCCAGGAGAACTCGGCACGGGCGGCTTCATTGGAACTTGAGAAGATCCCTCTCCCGCCACTTTGGCCGAAATATTTTGAGCAGCAGCAGCCTTCTTTGCCTTTTTGTAGGCCTTCATGGAATCATTTTTTTTCGACATCTCTGAAAATACAGAATCAACCATAGTGATGAGTTACAATCCAGAAGAAGCAAAACTAAGAAACAAGTATAGAAACAAGTCGGACAGTACCCAAAGCAGTTCGAATCAAAGACGGGTCACTCAAAAACTTTTTTGTATCAAGATGGGGTGGTTTCCCCCATAAATCTTCAAGAACAACTATAAAAGCTCGTTCAACCTCATCAAGCATCTCCCATGTATAGCGAGACACTCTCATATTCTTTTGCCATTCTAGAGGAAAGGCAGGCTCATCATTTTCATAAAGAAAAAAGGGGCGGGCCCCCTCAATAGCACGGACTCGGAAGAAATAATTCTTAAAATCTTTAAAAGACTCATCATACATGGCAAAAACTTTATGCTCCTGGGCCGACCTGAAAGAAACCCAAGAAGCTTTCTTTTTGGAAGACCCTCTGGGCTTGGCAGAAACAAAAAGATAGAGGAAAAGAGTCTGAGAAGGTGTTATGCCTAACTCTTGGCAAAGTAGCTGAAAAATCTTGATAAAACCCCAGGAATTCGGATGAAGCTGGGATGGGGCAATATTACAAGACCACAACAAATCGGTCTCGAAAGCAGTAAAAGGAAAGATAATGTGCAACTGGCTGAAGAAATATTCATAGGCGTAGAAAAAGAGACGCTCCCCCTCGACCGAAGTAGGAAAACAAACCCTCTCGTCAGAGTCGGGCGCTACAAGCTCATAATCCCTCTCCCGGGCGCTGCTACCACAAATCCTATGACGTTTCCTCAGATCTACACAAAAATTAGCGTCCACCACAGAGACACACATCAAGACAAGGGAGTCCAGCCAATCAGACATCCCCTCGGGAACTTTAGAAGACATCTCTACAATGTTATTGCGAGAAGACATGAGGCCAACTAATCCTACAATAAGAAAAGAAGATGGGATTACTAAAAAACATCTCGGACAAGGGGCAAAATAACTCGACTAATATACAGAAGAACAAACAAAGGAAAACCCCAAGACTGAAACCAAAGTCCTAGGGCATCCTTTGGAGGCAGTAACAAAGTAAGGTTTCAGGAAAAATTCACAGCTTACGTTCCGGCATCTCTCAAACAAGAAAATATTTCAAATAACAGACATTTCGGAAAAGAAAGTCAGAACACAAAAAGTCACTATCTTTTTACAGTCTATCAGCAAAAAGCATCAAACACGCCAAGCGAAAATTGCCAAAGGCGCAACCTTTTCTCAGAATCAAACAAAAACCAAAACAAATATCGCAACAAATAGGGAAAGCTATCAAACAGGGCAAAAAACCAAGGAGCAATCTTCGATTAAGTAAGTAAAGACACAATTTTTCTGGGTATCAGAAGCGACGGTAGAACATGCAAAGCCTTAGAGGCATCAGACAACAGGAAAGGCGAAAAGGTTCATGCAAAGGACGAAGAAACTATCAGAACACACATTACAATAGCAAGCAGGCGCGACAAAAAAGAAAGATCCAAACTTTCTCCAAGCAAAATCAAAACTTCACCACAAAACTAAAGACAAAGCAACAAAGACGACAAGAAATTGCAAATGGAACCAACCTGGGAAAAAGCAGAGCTTCAGAAGGGTTGAAGATGAAAAGACGGAATCGCCGGATCACTGAATGACGCCGCAAAAGTAAAATGTAGGCGAAAAACAGAAAGAGAGAAAGAAAAGGGAAGTTACAAGTAAAAACGGAGAAGAGAAACCGTTTCTATGCGTAAAGTGCAAAATAAAAAGGGGAACGGGGCATTAAAAGCCAATAAATGAGGGTATTAAACCCTTGCGCCTTCCCAAGAACAGAGCGCTAATGCAAAGCGCGCGCTTTTTGAGGAAAACGTTCCACATTCAAAAAGGTTCTACAAAGAAAGGAGTCGACAAAATGCTCGAGTTCGGCTTCACTATAGAAAGTTCGAAGTCAAAGACTCGACCTCAAAACAGAAGACCGAGCTCAAGCAGGGGCACTGTTCATACCCTGGGTCGAGCTATTCGATCCGGGATGTTCAGTAATAAAGCGACCGACCTCTTCAGGTCAGGCTATCCGACCTCTTCTCAAAGAGGTCGGACGAATCGACAAGAAAGCCCAGTAAGGGGCCCAAATAGAAGAACACGACCCAAATCCAAAGGAAGTCCAAGCCTATAGAGATAAGGGCGGTTCCCTTAAAAGATAAGCTGACCTCAACTCAAAGATAAGATAAGATAAGATAACTAACTTATCTTATCTAAAAAGGTCACTCCACACCATTATAAATACACTAGAGCACCCAGGTATAACTCATACTCTGATTCTACAATAAACATGCTTAATACCCATGCTAACTTAAGCATCGGAGTCTCTTGCAGGTACCCCCACCCTCCGGTGATCACGGATTAGAAGTGAAGCCAGTCCAACAAGTCGGACACAACAGCTCCGGCCGTCACCAGCCAGCCGGACACGTCATCTCCGACCAACACAGAAGATCTCATCCGAGATCGGCCTACAGTTTCAGGTAACCCTCGGAACAGTATCCAAACTATTACTAGAGTCCTCCGGGTCACTATCCACTATCTCAACAAGTTTCACACGAGGCATGACAACAAAAAGAAACAATTCCTAAAAAAAGGGGAAAGAAGGAGAACAGCAACAACAAAATAGAGTGAATATCAATATCACATGAATACTAACGACAAAAATACTCAAAAATAAAGGAGAATATTGCAGGACACTCAAGAAATTCTGAAAAAGCCAAAGAAGCATCGCGTGTCAAGAAAACAACCAAGGAGTTCTCAAATGAAACAAAAAAGCAAAGGTATGAAAATTATTCATCATATTCTTTACTTGATAAAGCTACTAACTCCTCATATCTTCACAATATCTTCTCTCATTTGGTGAAGTATATGAAAACATTGTAAGATGTTATACGTTTATAGCTTTGAAAGAATACGAATATTGAATACTAGTAAATTGCTCTAATTGAAAAAGTTTATAAACAAATTACTTATGAGTTATGACTATACTATACAAAAAAAAAATTCTTATTTTTAAATATCTATTTTATAGTTACAAATGAACATTGCTCATAATTTTTAACTCAATTTCTTTTATTTTGTGATGCCATTGGAAACATATACAAATGAGAACATGTACAAATGAGGATATAACATCTAAAGTTGTAAAGTGAAAGACCTTTATTGGAGAATCCCTATAGCTAATTCCAAAATTAGCAATCCAATACATATGCGGGCTGGAAGGGGTTACATGAGAATGAAGACAAAGAACATAATAATAAGGATTCAAAGTAATAAGAGTACGAATGATCATCAGAGTTCAGAATGACACGAGTTCAGAGTAACAAAAGTTTAGAATAATACAAAAAAATGTCAAATATACGATAGCAGATATTCAAATGCCAGAATCTCATACAAGAAAATAAGAGTACACATTATATGACAACAAAAAAGGAGCAATGCTGAAGACAAAAGCAAGAAAAAAAAGAAAAAGAGTCTTACCAAGTAAGAAGACAGAGTAAGAAGACAGAGCGAGGACGAATGTGGGAGTGTCCTTTGCCTTAAGAAAACTCCCAATTATTGAAGAAGATAGAGGGTTTGGATGGTGGTGGTGATAGTAGTGATGATACTGGAAAATACTGCTTTGTAAAAAAAATTCCCTAACAGAGATGATGAGAAACACGCTCTCCCCTATCCTTTCAGGTGTTCTCTCTCTTTATGCCTCTCTCCAAACTCAGGTACCCAAAATTTAAATGCGTCAGATTAAGTGGGTAACTCTCCCATTCTCCTTTCTTAAGAATCTACTTATTTATATATTTATTTTTCTATTCATTTATTTATTTACGTTTTCTATTAACATTCAAAATTCTTTCACAAAAGTTTAGAGGGTAGAAAATAAGTAAAAAAATATTACTATATATATATATATATACATATATATAAACACATTAAACTTATACTAATACATGAGTATTTTTTTTTTTATTTTCTGAC
>NC_029794.2:13701107-13714539 GCF_000816755.2 Arachis ipaensis | reverse complement strand
TATATCATTATAAAAAAATGAATAAAAGATGGGAGATTTATTCTTATAGTAATGTCTTTTAGTAATTATATGCTAAAAATATATATATATATATTTTTTGTTATTATGTTAAAAAAATTTGAATTATTATAGCTCTGTTGAGTACAAAAAAGTTCAACGCAGCTTGAGGGAATACTTTGTACCTTCAAAGACTGCATGGGGGCTTATGATTATGTATAAAAAATATAAACATTTTTTGTACATAACTAATTTTAAGAATGACCTACAAACATGGCCAAACAAGAGTCAAGTTCCTCTTAAAGGTATTGGGTAAAAGGATGGAACCCAAAAGAACACCTTGAGGAGTTGAATTTCTCTTTGGTGGGAACTAAATTGGTGGAAGTGGATTGGTTAGATTTAGAGTGTAAAGAGTGTCATCTAGTTGAAAGAAAATCAAACTAGATGTCCCTTCACTAATGTCACATGTCATAAGCTTTAGTTTAACTTGTTAAAATCAACTTCTTCCATTGAGCAGTTGAAAAGACTTGAAGTGACGAGAATACCTAAAAATATTTGGGATAAACCAAATATTAGACTATAACCATTGGACAATAGATTTTCTTTTCAAAATGATTTCACACTATAAAAAGACCTCAAGCCACCTCTTTAAAGCACCTTGACCTTTACCTTTTTTCTAAAAAGGAAGAAGCTCAAAAACCCATCTTTTTCTCTCCCTAAAATTCCTCTCTTTGTTCTTCATTTTATTCATCACCTTCATGAGTAAAAGCTAGCATTCGGGTGTTCCACCAGAATACTCGACGACCATTAACCAACCCCTGTCCACTTTAAACAAAACTCATTCATCCTCTTGTGACATTAATGGAGGTCTCAACACTTGTTCTCCACCACTATTCCTCATTATTAGTTCTTGTATTGCTTATTTGTCATTAATAGAAGTGTTTTCCTCACAAGTATACTTACCCTGAATCTCTCATCTTAACCATTATTTTTCACTTAATCTATTTTTCACGAAACTCACCCGAATCATTATGCATTCTAATTTATTAGGATTGTAAATTATGCCTTTTAAGATAGAAAAGATTCGATATAGTTTCATATCAAAAGATGTATATATATGTGTTTATGACTAATAGAAAAACAGGTTGAATCAACTTATTTTTTACATGGTATCAGAGCATACTCTAATACCGACAAACACAAAAAGAACCTAGGCTGCATAACCATGGCAGCAGAACTAGAAAAGAACTCTGTAAATGTAGCAGAGGCTTCAAAAAAAGGAACTAAGAAAACTTACTCGCCATATGACTTCAATGCGAATGACAACCCATAAAATGTAATCACGCAAGTGCAGCTGCGTGGAGGAAAATTGTGAGGAATGGGCCTGTGAAAATATCACTTCGGACTTGGAGAAAATGGTGATTTATCGATGAAACTCTCACGGAACCAGAACAAGGATCTTGAGGATTGGTGGACAATCAAATCCATGATTGTATCATAGATCTTGAACACGATCGAACCAAGCCTACGGTAAATCTTTGCGTATGTTGAGAACGCGTGGATACTGTGGGAAGATATCAAAGAGCGATTTTCCGCTGTGAACGGACCACGAATACAACAACTTAAGTCAGATTTGACGGGATGCAAATAGGAAGGAATGCTCATGACGGCGTATTATGGGAAATTGAAAGTACTGTGGGATGAATTAGCATAGTACGAGAAAATTTCCAAAGGCACGTGTGGTGGATGTAAGTGCGGGATTGGATCTCAACTTGAGAAGCGAAAGGAAGAAGAGAGGGTCTACCAATTTTTGATGGGCCTAGATGATGCGAGTTACGGAACAGTGCGGTCAAATATGTTGGCAACAGATCATTTGCCATCGCTGAATCATGTGTACGCAATGCTAGTCCAAAAGGAGAGAGCAAAGACGATGGTTAAGGCATCAAAAGAGAGAGGGTTAGTGGTGGGACTCGCGATACAGACAGGGAACAGGACGAAAGGACGAGGAGATCCTAGCAAAAAATCAACAATATGCTCTAACTGTGACAAAAGTAGGCATGATGTTAAAGGATGCTTTCAGATTGTAGGGTATGCAGAATGGTGGGGTGATCAACCAATGAATAAAGGAAGAGACGGTGGCAAAGGCTACGAACAACAAGACACGCGCACTCGAAAAATTCCAGCACGTACACATGTGACACACACTGATAGAAGTGGTAGCCATGCTATCAACACAGAAGACACGAGACGTGAGATGTCAGGATTGACTAATAAGCAATGAAAAGTATTGGTAGATATGATCAACAAGCAAAAATCAAATGACTCTGAAAAAAATGACTAGTAAGAGAGTTTTTTATTTATGGATCATTGATAGTGGAGCTTCCAACTACATGACGGGAACCCTGAAAAATTTGTGTGACAAGAGGTGTCCAATAAGTTTACCGGATGGAGAGCAGGTGATAGCGTGCAAGCAAGGAACAATGATACTTGAAGGAGGACTTGAATTGAAAAATATTCTCTATGTATCTCAATTAAAATGCAACTTACTCTCAGTTTCTCAATTAACAAATGAAGAACACTGTCCAGTACAATTCACTGATAAATTTTGTGTCATATAGGACCGCACTTTGACGACGCTGATTAGAGCGGGTGAGCGAAAGGATGGGCTTTATTGGTATCGTGGGGTACACAAAATTCAAGCTTGTCATGCCAGAACAGAGAATCAACTAGCGCTTTGGCATAAGAGACTAGGGCATCCATCATTTAAAATTGTGCAAATACTCCGTAATATAAGTGAGAAATATACAAGCAATGAAATTTGTGAAAAATTCAAACAAACAAGAGATAAGTTTTCTTCAAGTGATTATCAAGCTTCCAATATTTTTTATTTAATCCATTGTGACTTGTAGGGACCCTATAGAACTCCCTCCTTGTGTGATGCTTCATATTTCTTAACTATTGTGGATGATTGTTCATGAACGGTTTGGATATATTTGTTGAAAGAAAAGGCTGAGGTATCAATCACATTGAAAATTTTTTTCTCTTTCGTTGAACGCCAATATAACAAGTATGTTAAAATGGTTTGATCTGATAATGGAACAGAATTCATGTGTTTAAAACAATACTTCCTACAACAAGGTATTGTTCACCAATCGTCACGTATTAATACACCGCAACAAAATGAACGAGTGGAGCGCAAACATCGACATATTCTCAATGTTGCTAGATCATTATGTTTTCAAGGCAATCTTCCTATTCATTTTTGGGGATAATATGTCTTAACTGTTGGCTATTTAATTAATCGTATGCCATCCTTAATACTGAAGGGCAGGACTCCGTATGAGGTTTTCCATGGAACAATTCCAAGTTATGAGCACTTGCGGATTTTTTACTCTTTGTGTTATGTTCAAAATCAGAATAGGCGATGGGACAAATTTTCCAGCCGTAGCCGAAAATGTGTGTTTGTCGGGTATCCTTTTGGACAAAAAGGATAGAAACTATTTGACTTGGAAAAAGAAATTTTTTTTGTCTCTTATGACGTCCATTTTGTTGAAGATACGTTCCCTTTTAAAGTGGATCAAGCTTTGGAACCAAGGATTGAAAATATTGGATCTCCTGTGACAAAAACAATTGTTGAAGAAGACACACATAATGGGTCAAGTTCAGCACCCATACTTGGGCCCAGTACTCCACACTTAAATGACTGTGCTGGAAATTTCCTCAATGAAGCATCTATTGACAAACAAGGAGGACATGAGCTTAATGAAGAGATTGAAGAGTACATCGCTGACAATGCATCGGAATCAAGTGTAGCAGAAACAATGCCGACTTCCGATTTACCACTGGTCATGATGGACGTTCTACTTGGTTGGGGTCACCGCATATCAGGTTGTGCAATTTTGTCTTTGCTGCCACGATACCAATAAGCCCTACCGACTAACCTCCTTCTCCATCAAAATCTTCAGGTGTGTCCTATCCTATACAAAATTTTGTGAATTATAATTCTTTTTTCAAACAACACCGCAGTTTTCTTGCCTCTCTCTCTCCAGACAGAACAGGGGCCTCTATTTTTCTCTCGAGCAGTTAGAGATGAGCATTGGCATGAAGCGATGTTCTAAGAAATTCGTGCACTTCAACTCAATGACATTTGGAAGCTCACAACCCTCCCCCAGAAAAGAAAGCACATGGATGTAAGTGGGTTTATAAAATTAAATATAATTCTGACGGGATAATAGAGAGGTTCAAAGCAAGACAGGTAATTTTGGAAAATAATCAAGTGAAAGGCTTGAATTACAATGAAATATTTTCTCCAATAGTAAAGATGGTAACAATTCGCACAACACTCGCAGTGATAGCAGCTTAGGATTAGAAACTCCACCAAATGGATGTCCACAATGCATTTCATCATGGAGAACTTGATAAGGATGTTTACATGAAGCTTCCCCCTAGTTTTCAAGTGCCTCAGCAAGGACCGTGTAAACTTTAGAAGTCTCTCTACGCACTGCGACAAGCTCCACATTGCTGGTTTGCAAAATTTTCATCTGCCCTCCTTCGATATAGTTTTAAGCAATTCCCAAAGGACCATTCCTTGTTTAGCCTTCGCCACAATAGCGTGCAATTGGTAGTTTTAGTATATGTTGATGACCTTGTAATTGTAGGAAATAATGGTGCCAGATTTTCAACTGGAATTTTTCTTTGCCAAAGAAAATATGCTTTGGACATAATCACCGAAACAGAATTTCTAGGTGCTAATCGATTGGGGTCAGCTACAGGTTCTCTTTTATCCGATCCTAGCATATACCGTCGGCTTGTTGGAAGATTGATTTATTTGTGTTTTACTCGGCCTGATCTAGCCTACCGTGTTCACATGTTATTCCAGTTCATGCAAAATCCACGCATCGAACATTGGCAAACCGCTTTACGTGTTGTACGCTATTTAAAGGGACACCCTAGGCAAGGAATTCTTCTCCCACGAGAGAATGATTTGCAGCTCTATGGATGGTGTGACTCCGATTGTGCTAGTTATCCACTCACTCGCAAGGACTGTCATCTTGTTCGGGATGAGATCATGCACCAACGCCTTCTTCCATCTTATGTTCCCACTCACACTCAGTAGTTGGCCGACCTTTTTACTAAAGCTCTTGGTGCCAAAAAGTTTTTAAGTTGGGCATTGAAGACTTGCATGTTCCACCTTGAGGGGGGTATTAATAGAAATATTATATCAATAATATTTCTATAACTAAGTATAGATATAGTACTTAAGGAGTACTTTTGTGTATATTTATTACTAGGATAGGAGATTATGCATTCTAATTTATTAGGATCGTAAATTATGCCTTTTAAGATAGAAAAGATTCGATATAGTTTCATATCAAAAGATATATATATGTGTGTGTGTGTGTGTTTATGACTAATGAAAAAATAGGTTGAAATAATATATACTCAGTGAAATCAATTGTATAAAAGAGTATCATTTTTACAATGACAAGTGAGGAAGAGAGTTTCCTAGTGGTAGTGCATTGCTCTGGAAAAATTTATAGAAGCAAGAGATACGGTGTGAAGTTCACTAACAGAGAACCCTTGAGTATATTTATCAGTTCATCGAATACGTTGTTAGATCTAAAGAACAGCATATTGCAGAAGCTTGGGGTATTTGGGAGCAAGTGGGTGAAGAAGTTATTTTATAAGATCCTTATCACAATTGTGTCAACCGGTGTGAAGTATGATACGTTTGTGATAGCGTCCGATGAAGATCTTCGGGTTCTGTTTCATTGTTGTAGGAGTTTTTCAAAGGTCAGAATACACGAGCTGTATGCGAAGTTGGAGGTCGGTGTCAACAGTTTTGAGGCATCAGCTCCGAATCCTCAGTTGACTGCCATGGGCGGTGCTTCTAGTTCGATGGCTGCGGTTGCATCAGCTCGTTTGGCTGTTGCATCTCCTTCCTTTGCGGCTGATTTAGACCGTACGAATGCAATTGGTTCTGTAACATTTGAGAACCGTTCTGTCCGGCAGCAGACAGTTGAGGTGGCTAGTGGTCCTGGCCTTATTCCTGATGTTGTAGGGTTGGGAGAACCTGATCGATTTGAAAATGCAATGTGGGAGGATGATTCAGACCAGGAGCTTGTTGATATAATTGGGTACAATGATGATGATACAGGTGTCAATCCACATACACAGCATGACCCATCAAGTTCCGGCACACATCAGTACCCTCCGCACTTTTCAACTCTAAACTTAGAGGCTATGGGCAACAGCCGAACGAAGATGCTGCCGTTGGGGGTTCTTTTACAAAATTTCAAATTGGGCAATCATTCCAGAATACAGAAGAAGCTATTTTGAGTGTGAAGGATTATAGCATCCGTCGAGGTGTTGAGTACAGGATCTTAGAGTCAAATCATCTGAAATATCATGAGAAATGCAAGGAGTTCGACAAAAGATGCACTTGGTTGATTTGCATCTCGCTTCATGCACGAAAGGGCACTTGGGAGGCCAGAAGGTATAATGGTCCGCACACTTGCTTGGCTACCTCAATTTCGAGCGACCACCGGCAGTTTGATTACGACGTTATCTGTGCGAGGATTTATCCATTTGTTAGAGCGGATGCTGCGGTTACAATAAAGGTGTTGCAGGAGCAAATTATGGGTTCAAGCCTAGTTACAGGAAGGTTTGGATGACAAAATAGAAGGCAATAGCACATATATATGGAGATTGGGAAGACTCGTAGGCCAAGTTGCCATGTTGGATGTTTGGAGTCCAGTCCACCATGGCCGGCACGGTTGCAGTGTTGAAGACTTATCCGGTTAGAGTTGGGGATCAGGTCGATAAATCTACAGTCTACTTTTATCGTCTTTTTTAGACATTTTTACCTTGCATCGAGACCTTTCAACATTGCAAGCCCATCGTGAACATCATAATGTAAGCACGCGCGTATATACGCACTGTCTCCTCACTTGCATATGATGGGAGCACCCGAAATCTCTCATGGAACCATGTGAAGTGAACCATTATCTGCTTGACTTTATTCTGTTGCGGTAGCTCGCCGAATAATTCCTGAAACCACTCCCATGCTGGTCTTCCATTGTCCATGAACTGCTCAAAGTCAATGAGGCACCCACTAACGGCCTCTCCATCAATGGACAAATCCAGCTGATACGCCACATCTTGTAGAGTAATGGTGCATTCTTCAAACAACATGTGGAAGGTGTGCGTGCGTCTCAGGATGTCGCCTCTCAATGAATGCGCTAAGCAGATGCTCATCAACCCAGAACTAATGACTGTTCAGTCTAGCCAAGTGATACAAATCCGCAGTTTCCAAGTACGACCTGATCCGTTCATGTAGAGGCATATTTTGTTGTCTTCTAACACTACAAATACACCTAGTCGGCTGCAACGTGTGGAAGAAAAAATTATTTCGACACTAGTCAAATTTTAAAAATATACGGTTCATTAACGAAAAAATTAATTTGACACATATCAAATTTTAAAAAGATACGGTTCATTAACGAAAAAATTAATTTGATACTAATCAAAATTTAACGTACAAATCACTACACTATAAATTATTTACGAATTACACAAAGCACACATAACATTCTAACAAATAAATTAACAAAAAAAATTAACTCCTTACTAATGAAATTTTAACATATAAAAAACTAACCCCTTGGTTGATGTTTCCAGCCACGTGAGCAACGCCGTTCAATCGATACATGCGATCTTGGTTTTCCATCATGACCCCAATACGCTAGAGTCTCGATGTCTCCGGACTCTCTCCCAAATGCTCTCACCTCCAACAACTCTTACACCCAATAATATAATCCGTCATTTGATCTCGCGGATTATGTATATATATAGCTCTTCATAAATTGTGGAAGGGGTACCACGGTTTGTGCTCACATTTTTTTTTATAAATCGTGAAAGAGATACAACATTTTATACACACAAATTTCTTTTTGTAAACCGCGAAAGAAGCATCACGATTTGTGCACACATTTTTTTTTCATAAATTGTGGACGGAGTATCATAATTTACATGTTTTTGTAAAAAATGAAAAGAGTTTCACCATTCACATATAATAAAAAATAGGACAACTAAGTAATTAATTTTTAATTGTTACATTTAAGTAAATATTTAGTCCATTTATTTTATTTAGGTGAATTGCCCTCTAAATTAGCACTTTCATGTCATTAATATACAATTAGGAATATCCAAATTTCCAGTCCAAAGTCAACGCACAACTATTTTTCCTTTTCTTTTACTAAGAATGTCCTGAAAATTCTAAAAGAAAATAGAAATATCATATTGATATCTTAAAAAAAAAAAAAAAGAAATAACAAATAAAAGAAAATAAAGAAAATGGAGCAAGTGGAATAGTAGATGAGAGCATATTCTAAGCACATCACATAAATTGAAGAAGGCAAGTTATGTTTGTTGAGCTGAGAAAGCAAAGCAATTAAGTAAAGCAAAGACAATCAGTTATCACTTAACAGCATTTAACAATTTCAGAAGAAACTGACCCTCTCTGCAATTTGCATATCTGCCCCTGCTCAGTTTTCGTTCTTGACTTCTGAGTTTGACTGCACCCACCGCGTTCATGATCTTCTGAACGGAAGAGGAAAAGAAGAATCCAGAACTGACTCAACCAAATTGTAAAAATAATAACAAAAAAGTAAAGAAAAAACCGATGGATGAAGCGTCAGGGTTTGGTGCTACGACGTCGTCTTCAATGTTTAGGAATTTCCCTCTCATATCGGCATTCGTTGCTTTCGCCTTAGCTCAATCCATCAAGTTTTTCACTACCTGGTTCGTTTTCCATTTCTCTCTCTCTCTCTCTCCGATTTCAACGAATCTAATGCTAAGTTTGGATCCGAATAAGCTTAGAAAAACAATTGACAATAACTTGAATTTTGTTTTTAAGAAGAGAAAAAGAAAGTGTTTGTACTTAATCTCAGTGAATTTACATGGCTATTGAAGGATATTTCATTAATTGAATTTTGTTGAAAAGTGAAAAATGTTGCTATTAGGTTTTAATTTGGCTAGTGTGATAAGTTAATGTTGATTATGAAGTTTTTTGTATGTGAATGTTGAGTTTGATCTTTTTTGAGGTGGAATTTGGTGTATTATGTTTGTTTAGTTCAGCCTAAGAGTGTTAATGTTTGGTAGATAACCAGGTACAAAGAGAGGAGATGGGATCCCAAGCAACTAGTTGGATCTGGGGGAATGCCGTCGTCTCATTCGGCTACTGTGACGGCTCTTGCAGCCGCCGTTGGGTTCCAGGATGGCTTTGGAGGACCACTTTTCGCTACAGCGTTGGTTTTAGCTTGCATTGTATGATTCTCTCTCTTTCTCTTTAACTTAGTGACTGTTACCAACTCAAATGTAAATGGGAGGCTAAAACCAATTCTGGAGTAATGATATGCCATGCTAACAAAGATGCCTAACACTCTAATAAGGAAATTTGGCTCTTTGATCTCTCACCTTTGAAGGTCCAAATTTCCTTATTAAGGTGTTAGCCATATTGTTAGACATATTTGTTAGCATGATATGTCAATTTTCTGATTTTTTGCAAACAAATCATTCCGTTAAACTTGTATTTAACACACTCGATTTAATGAGCCAAAAGAGAAGCAATATACAACGAAGTAGGAGCAGCATCTAACCTGGATCTCAAGCAAACAGAAAGAAAAAAGTTTCGTTTTTTTTTTTCCTTTATACTTATTCAGTAAACTTGATAGGGTGAGATGGGAAATAAATAAGCCTCTTTCTTATAAATATCATAAATCAACACATCCACATCTTAGTTTCTTTATATCTGCGGGAACCTGTAATATATGTTAAGCCTAATTCTGATGTGAATATTACTGGCAGGTAATGTATGATGCTACTGGCGTAAGAATGCAAGCTGGGCGCCAAGCAGAGGTTTGATTGCTTCTGCTACTAGTTTCATCGACTTTTTGTCATTTTATTAATTGCGCATTATGCTCTGACGTATTTAGTGCAACACATCTTTTGTGTTTTTTTTTTGGGCTGCATCCAAACGGATTTCACTAAGTTTGAATACTGGAATTTTCCAGGTTTTGAACCAAATTGTTTATGAACTTCCTGCCGAACATCCTCTGGCTGAAAGCAGACCTCTTCGTGAACTTCTTGGGCATACACCCCCGCAGGTTAACCACGTTGCACTTGATTGCTTACTGTAGTTCATTGATGGATCTAAATTTAGTTAAGAGAATACAGTGCATTGTTTTCTTGTTTAAAATGCGTGAGGAATGAAATTATTCTTTGGCAAAATATAATCAAGATTTGTTTGTTTAGGTTTGATGCTTGAGCAAATTTTGACGAAGTTATTTATCCTTTTAACATCAAAGCTCAACTATATTATCATGTTAGTACACTTTCTTTAAAATGATAAAGATTGGGACTTCCCCTGGGTATGTGCATTGTTTCAGCTGGATCGTACCATATTCTGGTCATGTAGTGGCAGTAGTACTAAGTGCATTTGTCTAAATATTTTGGGATCATTCGTTTTTATTTTTTTATTTTTTTGGTGTGGGGGTGGGGGAAGGAACCTTAATTGGAGGGCTGTATATTAAGTTATTATAACCCGTATGCACTAATTTCATTGGTTTCTAATACGATAGTTACTAAAATATTAACATTATAAGACCGCCCCTTGTAATATATTATGGTTTTGCTGAGTGAACGCTGTGGAGTTGGTTTCTATCAATAATTCCCATCTCTTTATTATTTATGGGAATGATTTTTTGCATTAAAAAAAATTCATGATATATAATCAGTAATAGATGTTTACTCGGTTGCTTGAAAAATAAAATAAAATTCCAGCTAGTACTTTATAATCACCTTGGGATTTCAAAGGACAAGTGAATCTTCAAATATCTTTAATTAAATTCTGTAGAAGAGCTGAGGTTTTATATTGATATTGGTTTTGTCTGTTTCTCTTATTGGTTCATAATGCAGGTTGTCGCTGGTGGAATACTGGGACTTGTAACAGCGGTTATGGGTCGTCTAATAACAATGGCTTGGTAGTGAAAAATTGAGGATCCCTTTATCAGTTTGTCGGGATCCCTAAATAGAAGCAATTTTAGTCCATACTTTATTATAGAAATGAAAAAAAAAATCATCTGTCTTGTTCAGTCAAAAAGAATCTGATATTGTAGTGATAAAAAATTGAATTGTACTGATCGCACTATTTGATATTTCTCGTGTTCCTTTTTCTCTCTCACTTTACAATCTGTTCATCATAATACATTGTTCATTACTAAGGATATATCAAAAAGCGACAGACATACAAAAAAAATGGAGGGTGTCTATCTTATGGAATCATTTATTTGTGGGTGCTTGCTTCTTAGCATGTTTGGTTTCATCAATTATATCATAGATTTATTTATTTTAGTACTGGTTGTCATCTACTGTCATCCTTACTATATGTAATTCCAGTGATGTTGGAAAAGCTTCTCCATTCATCTTCTTATGAGGACCTATAAAATTAGAGAAAATAAATACCCAAATTCGTGTTCTTATGTGTGTGTTAAAACTATGAGTGTAACAAATGCTGCAACCACCTTAGGATTCATGCAATTCATACTCACTAAGTTTGACAAGTCAGCCAAAAAGTGGATCTAGGGCCTCAAACCCAAAGAACACCCAAAAATGACTAACCATGTTTATTAGAACTGCTTTGGTTGAATGACAATATATAGTACCTCTTAATACATTACATTCGTGTTTTGAACCTTCAACCTTGAGTCCTTGACAATGATTAAGGGTGTGTTTGGGGTTCACGTTGGAGAAGAGAGAAGTCCGTTTGAGTGTCTTGAACGTCCCATTTTTATGTTTGAGAAAGTTGATTATCGTTGGAGGAATTAAGTGAAAAATTTATTCCTTTTCTATCAATCCTACCTTCCATTCTCTTCTATAAAAAGGATGCAAGTAACCATAATTTTCACACTAGTTCTTCGTTCATTTGCTGTGTATGTTCTTTGTTCTAAATTTTTTTTTTCTATCAAAATTTTTCAGATCTGTTTCAATCACTGCCAAAATAAAAAATTTAATTTTTTTATTATTTTTAGTACTCTCTTCCATATTTTGATTTTTATATTGTTTATTGTATTTTTTTAGTATTTTGATGTTATTTTTTTAGTGTTCTATTATATTTTTATGGTACTTTTTTATTCATATGACAACTATTGTTGATATAAATTCTTATTTTTATTAATTTTTATGATATTTTTATTATTTTTTGTTAAAATCAATTCTATATAAACTCTCGTTTACAAACTGTAATCCAAACACACACTAAGTAGTGGATAGAATAGAACTATTAAATGTGTGTGTAAGTGCATAGTGTGTATGAATTTGTGACGTTTGGGATTAGAGTTGTCCAATCCATCTAAACAAAAAAATAAACTGCACATATCTTATTGGTGTCCGTATTTTGTATTTTGAGTTAAAATCAAACCCATCCAACAAAAAAGGTTAAAATCAGTCAGCAACTATATGAACAAAACTTTTATTTCGTATTTTGTTATACAAGTCTAGAGCATTTGCTGCCATTATTTTGCTTTACGTTTAGCACTATGGATTATGCTAATTAACATGCACTATGGATGCTTCATTGTATTTTGTTCCATTATTATCTTAATACACGAATACTATTAAGAGAAAGTTATCTTTCTCAATTACCCTCATTATTATGAAAATGAGAAAAGATATTCCTGAAATAATCAAGACAGTAATTTATTAGTTTACTCCCAATATAGCTGAAAAAACCCTCTGCATCTCCAATCTTGGATCTCCAGCAAGTTCAGAAGTTGTGCGCCAGGCAATATGTTCGTCAGGTCTAACTAAAATAGCTCCCCTGTTTGTCATTTTACACATATCCCACCAATTTGATCTTTTTGATCTCTTGATTTCATATACATCAGCATAATTCTTCCATGGTGATAATGCAGCCTTGCTTCCATTCTCAAGTTCTGCAACAGAATCAGTAGGCCATAAAACACACACTTTGAGAGACACTTGGAATTTCTCTGCAACCTTGAATGCTTCACGAGCAAGATGATAAGATTTCTCCAAAGGTGCTATGATGAGAACGAACTCAACTTTATCCCCAGAGACAAGATCAAGTGTAGATACAATCTCCTATAAAATCAACCAAAGAAGGAACAACTTGATATCATAAACCAATGATGAAATGAACTCCCACAGGGGGAAAAAAAATACTTACTTTTGATTAGGTAAAAAAATTAGTAACATTGTGATCAAAGTGTGACTGATTAGAAGGAACACAAAAGTCTATTTTTTTGGCTTTTATAATTATAACTGATATTAACAGTACTACATACCTCAGTCAGTCTGTTTAGTCTCACAAACATATGGGGAAGTCTTGATCCAGGAGACGCTGAAGGGACATAGT
>NC_029794.2:13695568-13700564 GCF_000816755.2 Arachis ipaensis | reverse complement strand
AGGTACCTAAAATCAACCATTTTGTGTTAGAGCGTGCCTTTAATGTGCTCATTCATCTCATGATGCATATCTCATGTTAGGATTCCATTAGTAACATTTAGTTGTCATTAGTAATAGTTAGTAGAAGTGATAGATGTAAAATGTAGTGTGTTTAGTCATTTGAGTAATTGTAGTGTTAGGACTTAGGAGAGTTGAGATGCATCTCGAATACCCTCTCTATCATTGTAATTTCTGATTCTAGTTCTAAATGATCATGAGAGGAAGAAAGACTGTTGTAGTCTATTAGTCATAATGATACCCTAAGAATTTTCTAAAGTTATCCTGTATGATGCAGAAAATTTTCCTCCTTCACCAGAGAACTCACCTTATGAATTTGGTCCAACTAACAGTAGAGTTTAAAAACAAAGCAACCGACGGAATTAGAGAAATATGATAAATGGTCATATCTAATATCTAGTTAGGCAAATACAAAATGTGGGGGAAAAAGAATTATTNTTCCTTCTTCAAATATATGTCTTAGCTTCGCCAACCTTGACGATCCAAGAGGGTTACTTTCATTCAGGAGAGATTTCGAGAGCTGGGCACGGCCTAATGCAAAAATTCCATCCAAAGCTACCTTCTGCAATCCAGATGGTAAAATGGAACCAACCCCATTAATGATAAATTGATGTACTGCAATTAGAGGAAGAAAAACCAGTTAAATTTTTAGCAAGAATGAGTTGTGTCAGAATATACATATGATGGAGGAAATAAAACAAAATCACAATGCTAATTTTCTGTACCAGTGTTTGCAACAGTTGGGTCAAGACCAAGTGCAGCAGGGACAGACATGGCAGCTCTAAAGTTCTTTAGACTTAATTCTGTATTACATACAGCAATCTGACAATGACAGCAATAGATGCTATGGTTTAATTTGACTTCGAGATAAACCTATACTAAAAAAATGTCGAAGAGGACAAGAGAATTACTGGTCTACGTTCAATGTCGTAAGTATTTAACATCGAAAATGGAGCAATACCCTTCATCACAGAAGCAATTTTCCAGGAAAGATTATGAGCATCCTGTATGCCAGTATTCATTCCTGTAATATCACATTAAAATGTTACATCAAAAACAGTGGTATTCATTGAAAAGTACAAACCAAAAACAGTACAATCCTGACTTGGAATTGATACGAAGTGGAGAAATTTATTTAAGTCGTGCAAATGTCTGTGTTCCAACTTCCAAGCCAGTTCTTGTTCAGTTATTTTGAAATGATTAAGGGAACTACAGTCCCAAAATTTTTTAAAACAGACATTCTTTCAAAAATATACACAAACTTTAACAAGCACTGAGATCAACCATATTTTGCATAATACAAAGCAATACGGTTACATAATAGTTGAACTTTAGTAGCACAGTATCTAAGATAGAACATCTAACCAAAACCACCGGCAGGAGGAAACCGATGAGCGGCATCACCGGCAAGCAGGATTCGGTTGCCACAACATGTAAGCCTTTCAGCAACTTCAGCATGCATAATCCATGGTTTTATGTCAATTACATCTATGTCTCTGAACTTGCGACCAATAAGTTTAATGATTAACTTCTCACAAGCCTACTAAAAACCATATCCTTATCAGTGTGAACAGTCATGATTCAATTTAGTTTACACCATACAAAAAGATTGACCACTGGAAACTCCAACTTTACTACACATATTTTATCCACCATTCATTACAGGTTTATTTATTTATTCTTTAAAACAAAGCTATAGACCATCTGTTATGAATGGATGATACCTTTGGGCTGAAATCCTGAATGGTTTGCTGAGGTGGATAAAAAGGTATCTGCAATGAAAAAACTAAAATCATACATTTGATTCACAATAAGTTAGTTTCTATTTGCTAAACATTATGATGATTTTACGCACTTACTAAAGCATGTTATACCTGCAATACAAATTCCCCTTGCCTCAGGTCATGAGCAACAAGGACGCCAATAGCTTCAGTATTAAATATGAAAAATAGCATACCGGGATTTTCCTGAAGCAGAAACTGCCCAAGGCCTTTGCTAAAGAAATGGACACTAACAAGCTTTTGCAAGTCTTTCTCACCTCTCATTTCTATTCCTACAAGCTTTCTCACAGTACTTCCTGCTCCATCTGCACCAATGAGGATGTTACAATTGATATTCCACTCTACACGCCTCCCTTTATCAATTGTAGATGCAGTGATGGTGAGAAAGTCACTATTACTGGCATCAATAGATACACACTCATGACCCATCATGATTTTCTTTTCACAAAAATGTTCATGTCCTTCTGAGCTTTCAGCTGCACATATTTTAAAGCCTAGATTTTCAAGCTGCTTTCGGAGTAGCATAGTTAGCTTGTACTGCGAGAAGTGTGCAACAGAGACCGGGCTGACAACACGCTCAAGATCTGATAACAAGTACAAGATATATGAATCTTCTGAAGCTTAATGTTGACAAAGTGAATAATACCAAGTGATCTATTTGTTGATAGTGCAAAATTTTGAAGGCTATACTGTAAATATTTTCAAACTACACTAAGAATAGTGATCTTCCTACTTCTATCAGACGGGAACATGCTCTCACGGACTACGGAATAGCACCTTGAGGTTGTATGTGATCTACAGATCCAAGAACTGAACCAGAGAGGGAAGTGCAATAGATAAATTTCCTCCATAAAGCTATTGGTGGTTGAGACCTTTGGATCTCCTCAGCAAGGCCATCAATTTTGCGAAATATCTAAAATGGCATCATAGATCAACATAAAACAGTGGATTCTTTGGAAATAATGTAATTTTATTAAGGAGTGTTTCTTACCTCCATGGATCGATTGTTGATGAAGTGTGCTTGTGGATGTTTAGAAAATGTCTTGTTTCTCTCTAAAACAGCACATTTAATTCCTGACAATAACAAAAGAGAATATACCATGAACTGAAATTAACATGAATGAAAGTATAGGATTTGGCCCCTGTAAAATGTATTTTGCATTTTAGAAGGTAATGTCCACAATCTTAAGTGATGACGATAAATCAGGGGGGTAATTTATTGTGCATTTGCAATCCATCATGCAGGTGCCTATATCATAAAATTTTATCTTAGGACATATGTTCTAGCATTAACATATGTCACGGACATGTGTTAGCTTCACAAGGAAACTCCACAGCCAGTGTTAAAACCTTGGACCTAGTGCCAGAAACAATAATAGGTTAACAAGTTTTCAACAAAACATTCATGTCAACATCTGCAACATCCAAACAAGAAATAAGCATTAATCAACAAGATTTGAAGTCTACCTAATCTGGTGAGAAGAATAGAGAGAACAAGACCTACGGGTCCTGCTCCAATGATTAGAACAGGAAGCACGGCATTATTGCCATCAACAACTTCATTCTTTGAGAAACCTCTACTTTGCATGCACCGGAGTAGGTGTGCTTGATTCCCAGTTTTATTTTTGAAAGGGTAATTATGTCTTCTCATAAATCTTAGAAACCCCATGACCCAAAAGTTGGAAGCCGCGCTCAATTGTTTGTGATGAAAGAGATGATTCAGGCTGAAAATCTATCCGAAACAACATGATTCATGAATAAGCAAAAAGTCAGTACACAAATTACCATCACAAAACATAATAATTATGATCAGGCCATTCATGATAAAGGAAAAAGTTCATCTCATTATATATTTAAGTTGTATATATATGTCACTTGCTGGCAGCCCTCCCAGAGGATGCTCAGGAACAAGCAATGCAATTCAACTTAAAAAACATATATAATACTAATAATGAATGAAAATAGAACTAGATATGTGAAAATACATGAATTCGGTATGAAAAAAGAACAAAATACATAAAAGCAATTGAAAAGACGAAATGTGCTAACACTTCATAATATCCTCATAAGTCTCGATGAAAACAGTTCATATATGCTATGATTCAGACATTATATCAAACATGTATTGGGCATCTACATCTAACCAACCTATGCTGCACCAAATCAAAATTTATAGAGCAAAACTAGCAAATAACATTTAATTAATTAAAATAGGACTGTGAGATAAGAATGCTAAACATTACATACATATTAAACTCTTGCGTAACCTTGAGATTGAGTTAACAATGATAAGAAGGAAACTTACATTCTGACATACCCCAGCAAGCAAATTGATTTATTTTAAGTTCTAAATTTTGACATAGCTGAAAGAGAACATGTTTCTAACAACTTCAACAAAGGTGTCTTTGGTTTATCCAAATCAATGAGCAAATATTTATAAAATTCATAATAAGCATTTAGCTCACACGAATACAGTTAAATGAGCAATAATAACGGAAATGAAGACAGATTAGATACTGAAATGACGAAGCTGAAGAGTTCGCCATCAAATGTACATGATTACTACCGCCGTTTGAGAAGTTTTAAAAGTAATTTTTGTGAGTTTTTAACTTATAAAAAGTAATAATATTAATGTCTGATCTAATTTTCAAAATCAAATTGTAATTTTTTAAAAAATTATTTAAAAATTAATAAAAAAGTTAAAAAAAATTACTTCTCTTATAATATTACTATTTTTTCTCACATTTTTATAAAATAAATACTTTTAGAGCTAAAAATTCAAATATAAATTTACTACTTAAATTATTTTTTTAAAAGTAGTTTAATTAAATTGTATTTTTAAAGTGAACGTACGTGCGGTTGTTGGGGAGAGTCAGAATCCGAGCTGCCTAGCATATGGACCAAAGTTGGTCCACGTAACCACTCTCTTTTTTGAATTTTTGGTATTAAAGGAAGTTAGTTCAGTTAGGCATAGTACGTGCTTGCGAATGATATGCTTAACAAAAACAATTCCAAAAGATACAGATCATGAATAAATTTCAAAAAATTTAAAACCATGAAAAGAATAACTAAAAAATATATTTTTAGATTTAATTATTTTGTTGGTTTTTATAATTTTATTAAATTTATTATTAGATTCTTTTAATTGAATTTTTATA
>NC_029794.2:13662690-13695547 GCF_000816755.2 Arachis ipaensis | reverse complement strand
TAGTAGTAAAAGTAAAACCACTAAAAAAAAACATCTTTTTTTAAGAAGTTACAATTTACATCTTTTTTTAAAAAAATTTTTTTCTTTAAAAAAAGATATTTTTTCACGTAATAAATAAACAAAAAATACTTTTATATGGTTATACCCAAGTATAATTAAGCAGTTTCTTGTTTTTTTTTCTTTCTTAGTTTTTGTTTATTTTTCTTTTAAGTCACCAAAAAAAAATACCCAAGTATAATTAATAAATAAAAAGATCTTTTTGTATGAGATATCCAAACATAACATTACTTTTACTTTTTTATAAGATCTTTTGAAAAAAGATAACTTGAAAAAAGATCTTTTTCTTAGAAGCTCACCCAAACAAATACTAAATCTTTGACCACATATTTTTTGAAAGAAATATTTTATTAATTTTAATATTTTTGATATGAAAATATTTTTATTCGAAGAATACCATAACTAAAAATATAATTATTAGGAATAACATTGCTAAACTTGTATGTATAATTCCCAGGTTTGGTTTGCAAATTGTATAATATACCAACGAACGAGTTATTTTGTGTTTAGTTGAGTTTAACTTCTTTGGACATATTATATGACTTGTCAAAAATACTTTTAATAATTCAAATTAAAAGATTAGTGGCTAAATTTATTAAATATAAACTAAAAAATTGCATATAAATATAAATTTTACCTAATCTTCTTCATTTTAAAAGATAAATTACCTCTTATTATATATCATAATATTATTGATTGAAATAGGTTAGTTTATTATGGTTAAATTTAATTTTTTATTTAATCTAAATTTTGATATATCAAATATATCCTTAATTAAAATTATTATTGAATTTAATTTATTTTACAATTAAATATAAATATAATAAAATATTATTAATTACTCTTATATATAGAAATTTCTTTTGAATTTTTAAAAATATCCCTGGAGTTGTGCACGCGAAGCTTCAGAGGGACGAATAGGAGAATTCTAGGATAGGAGAGGAGAAGGAGAGATCGCTGCGGAACTGAAGGACGGACGTGTAGCACAACAGCGGCGGTCGGAGATATCAGCAGAATCAGAAAACGCGGCAACGACTGGCATGGCGAGCTGTAGCGGAGAGGCGTGCTGCGGCGGTAGTCTAACAAAGCGTGGTCATGCTGTCTCCTTTGCGAGGAGCAGAAAGCAGCAGTGAAGCCGGCGGATTGGAAGCATTCAGCAACGCCGCGGCGTGGTTGTCGAAAGAATTAGGCATCTGTCTAGGTCTAGGTTGTGCTGGCAAATAACACAATATCACCTCACATTCTTAAATCTTAACCACTTGATATTAGAATTACGAGTTAAATCTCAATTTGATCCCTGAAATTTAGTCCGATACTCAGAATGATCCTCACAATTTCGACGGTCCCAATTAGAACCCTCAAATTTGCAATTGTGGCTCTGACTTGCCCCTGCGATTATCTCCATCACCGAAATGCTGATCTAATGCAATTATATGACATGATGGACACTACTTAAACGATGGGGCATTGTTTTCACGCCCAAACCCTTTGAAAACCACGCCGTTTCAGTTGTTTTTTGGTTAAAACTCTCTTTCTTTCCACTACGACGATCATAAGATGCAAAACATCAAGAAAACTCTTACACTACGTAGTTTCCAAAGGGTTTGGATGCGAAACCAATGCGCCGTTATTTAAGTAGTGTCCATCATGTCATGCAATTGCGCCAGATCAGCATTCCGGTGACAAAAATGATCGCAGGGGTAGGGCGGAGCCATGATTGCAAATTTAAGGATTCTAATTGAGGCCAAAGAAATTATGAGGGTCATTCTGAGCATCGGATCAAATTTTAGGAACCAAATTGAGATTTAACTCTAGAATTACACGAAATAGTTTTTTGAAAGTTACATGCTAAAAACCATGGGAGGCATTTAATATAATTTTCATCAACAACTTACAACTTGCAAAATTCTACTATTTTTTTTCCGGGAGTATATAGGTCATGCAAATGTCCAACAAAAAGAAATTTGTTATTTACAACAAAAGAAGCCCAAACTCCACAAAATTCACACAAGAGATGAATTATATTTACCATCACCACTACTTCCGTGGTAATTTTTTAGAAGGTAAAAAATGAAAATGAATCATATTTTAAAATTAGCATACTGTGAGACTGTGCTTGGAGGGAAGATTGAGAGAGATTGAGAAATAGACTAAAATTTTTGTATTGTATTTAGTGTAATTTGTGGAAAGCTCAAAATTTACTTATATTTGAGAAGAAGGAGACCAGAATTTTAAAGGTGATTGGCGCAATGATGAGACTTTGCGAAGAACTCAGGAGAAATAGAAACAGTGAACCATGATCTAAGCTACTTTCTTTTTTCAAGTTTATTTACGAGTATTTATCTATCTTGGTTCCAAATAATTTTGGATTAGACACTTTAGTCCCCAATAAAAATTAGAGAAAAGGATAAATAGGTCATTGACCTTTTGATCTGCAGAGATTTAAGTCATCGAGGATTAGAAAATACATTTAAGTCTTTGATCTTTTCAAAACCTATACATATCGATCCCTCATGTTCATTTGGTTCTGTCAGACTCAACGAAAAAATCAAACATGATTCCTGTTGTACTGACCTAGTTGATACGGATGCACACGTGAGAGAGTTTTTAAAATTTGACAAATTAGACTCAGGGATCTATATGTCCAGATTTTAAAGAGGTCAGGGACTTAAATGTATTTTTAAATCTTCAGGGACTTAAATATCCACGGTCCAAAAAGTCAGGGATCAATTTAATTAACTACTTAGTTAGTTTTCAATCGTTAACTCCATCAGTCCTTAGCCAAGTTTGTTTCGTCAAGTCTAGCCAGAAATGTCCTACGTGGATAAAAGAGACAAAATAGTCCAAGGTCCTTTCTATGCAAAAACGACAATGTATTCTCCTAATTTTCATCATATCTCCCATAACCCTAACCCTTTACATTGGACTATTTTTCTCCCCCAATTAAAGACTGGTGATAAACTCCAATTTTGTGGTTTATCTTGTGCTTAATTTAGGAGATTTTATCAACTTTTCTCACATTTATTCAATGAAATAGCATGGTTTTGTAATTCTCCCTAAATTTGTGCTTAAGAGTGAAAATATACTTTTTAAGTCTTAAAATAGCTAAATTTAATTTATCTTAATTCCATTCGATACCTTGATATATTTGTTGAGTGATTTCAGATTCATAAGGCAAGTATTGGATGGAAGAAGTGAAGAGAAAAGCATGCAAAGTAGAGAATTCATGGAAAAACAAGGATTTGGAGCATTTAGAGCGACGCACACGTGTGACAGACGCGCACGTGTGAAGAGGTGCATCGTCCAGGCGATGCGTACGCGTGACATGACGCATACGCGTGACAAGGAAAACGCCAGACGACACATACGCGTTACAGCCAGCACGTGGCCTCATTAAAGTGAATTCGCTGGGGCGATTTCTAGGCTGCCCAGGTCCAAATCCAACTCATTCTTGAGACTATTTCATGCAGAATTCTAGATAGGTCAAGGGGGGAGCAATTAGTTTTAGATTAGCATCATGTATTTTAGTTTTCTAGAGAGAGAAGCTCCCTCTTCCCTCTAGAATTAGGGTTTTTAGGTTAATTGCATTTTAGATCTAGGATTTAATTATTGTTTTCATCTTGTTTCCTTTACAATTTCTTGTTCTTACATCTTTGTTCTTCTTAGTTTTCTTGTTAATTTCCCTTTTCATGTCTCTTTTATATTGATGCACTTTTGTTGGATTTGGATTTCTTTCAATGCAATTTAATGTTTGATGTTCTTTTATTGTTGTTTTGAGTTGCTATTGTTGATTCCTTGCATTGTGTAGTTGTTAGTTTTTATATTTCTTGAAATTTAATATGCTTTCTTTTTATGCATTCCAAGTGTTTGACAAAATGTTTGGTTGGATGTTAGAGTAGATTTTTGAGCATTCTTGGCTTGGAAAGAAGAATTAGGCAATCTTGAGTCATGAATACCCAACTTATGTTGGTGATCTAGAGTTGTTAGTTAATATTATTTTCATCGATGCTAATCTTTTGCTAATTCAATTAGTAAGTTGATTAGGACTTTTGAATTGAGATTAACTAGTCTTATTTTACTTTCTCTCGTGTGAAGATAACGTTGTACCTTCTTCCATTGTTGGAGATGACTAAATAGGATAAGCTCTTGATAATTATTGTAATATGATTAGTGATTAGGATAGAAAGCTTAGATTCTTAATCCTTACCATAAATGTCTCTCTTTAGTTATTGTTTCCTTTAGTTGCTTGCTTTACTTTTGTTGTCATTTAATTTCTTACCCTTTTTATCAACCCAACCCCCTTTGATACCATAACCAATAATATGCATACCTCACTGCAATTCCTTGAGAAGACGACCCGAAGTTTAAATACTTCGGTTACTTTTATTGGGTTGGACTTGTGATAACCAAAACTCTAAACTTTGATTGAGGAGTGGTTATTGGTCTAGACTATGCTTGCAACAAAATAATCCTATTTTTAATGAGAAATTCTAGATCAACATAAATTCTTCTTTCAAGTTTTTGGCGCCGTTGTCGGGAAATTGCAATGGTGTTATGTTATTGGCTATTGTATATATGTTGATATTGTGAATATGCTTCTTTGTTAGTTTTCGCTTGCTTTAGGAGTTAGTTTTTATTAGTATTTATTTTTATTTTCTCTTGTCACTATGAATTCTCGTCACTTTGGCTATGAGTTTGGTTCAAACTATTTTGTAGGAAATGGAAACTACAATGACAACATGCATCAAGGATGGAGCAACCAAAGGTGGGAGGAGCCTCAAGCATATGATCAATCTTCATGGCAACAACCTCCACCAATGTATTATGATCAAGAGCCATACCGTGATGCATACCAATGTAATGTGTGTGGTGACCCTCATTGTGATTGTCAACTACAACCACCACATACATATGACTCTTTCTCTCAACATAGCGCTCAACAACCATACTCACAAGCCTCATACCACCAAACCACCATACTCACAAGTCCTCTACCACCAAACACCCCATACGACCATAATCCTTATCCACCATACTAGCCACCATATGAACCATACCTAGAACCACCACCATTCCAATACCAATACTCCCAAGAACCATAATTTCCATATACACCACTGATGGGTAAGGCGGGAGTCGGCCAATTAAGAAGTCAATGTGAAAACAGCGTTGCGAGTATAGCTCTTAACCAGCTGAAATCCGCCTCATCAATTTAGAAAGGTGTCACAAAAATTAGAATAAAAATACTGGGAGTATGAGTCCCAGGTCGTCTCCCAACGAGTTGCCAAAAAGGTGCTAATTTATTAATCAGGAGTTTTCGAGAGATTTTGAGAGTTGATCGACAGAAAATAAACAATTGTAAATAAGTGCAATGAAAATTAAAAAGGAATTTATATTATTTTAAATAAAAAGTCTTGACTGGGGGAATGATTAATTGGAAGTTCTATCCTTATTGGAATTCTCTTAAATGTAGTATAAAGAGGTTGTTATTTTCACTTAGTTAACCCTTACTAAATAAAAGAAAGTCAAGTGATTGAGCTAACTCTTATTCGCAAATCCTAGTCCTCTCCCTTGGGAAGGTCTAGCGTTAGTAAATACAGAATTAGTCAACAACTTCTAATTTAACTAATCACTTGAGCATTCCAACTCAAGTGTCTCCTCTTAATCAACCCCCATGTCAAGTAGGAAATCTACTCCATTGACATGAATATAATGCTCATAAAAATATAAGAAGAAGACATGATAAATTAGATAAAATAGAGATTGAGAATTAATTAAAAATAAAAGTAATCCTTTGCATTAATAAATCCAAAATAATCCAATTACCATTCTAAACAAGAATTAAGAATATGGAATAAATAAATAGGGAGTAAGAAAACAAACTAGAATAGTATCTTCAATAGAGGTGATGACTCTTCAATATCCAAAAGCAAAAGCATAAAACTAATAAACTATGAATGTAAAGAAAACCTAGAGGAAGAGTAAATTTCTCTCTAGATTTCGATCTAAAAACCTAAAATTATGCTAATGAGAATGTGTGTTGAGTCTCTGCACGTTCCCTCGCTCTAGTCTGTGTTTCTGGGCTAGAAACTGGGTCAAAACTTGGCCCAAAATCGCCCCCGGCGTTTTCTGTTATTTTTGTAGATTGCGCATGTCACGCGTACGCGTTAGTCACGCGTGCGCGTCATTTGGTGAATTTTCTTGTCACGCGTACGCGTCATCCACGCGTGTGCATCTTTTGTGCAGACTCCAATCCACGCGTACGCATTAGGCACGCGCACGCGTCGCTGCAATTTTCTCCATGTCGTGCGCACGAGTGAGCCATGCGTGCGCGTCGATGATCGCTGGTCATCTCCTTAGTTTCTTGTGTTCCTTCCATTTTTGCAAGCTTCCTCTCCATTCTCTAAGCAATTTCTGACCTATAAAGCCTGAAACACTTAACACACGGATCATGGCATCGAATGGTATAAAAGAGAATTAAAATATACAAATTAAAGATCTCTAGGAAGCAAGTTTTCAACCATAGAATAAAACTAGGAAAGGATTGTAAAATCATGCAAATCATATGAATAAGTGGGTGAAAACTTGATGAAAACACTCAATTAAACACAAGATAAACCATAAAATAGTGGTTTATCAACCACCTCAAGACTTTCACCAATATGAACCACCTTCCAACTATGACACTCTTCCCTCAAACAATGAACCCTCTCTTCCACCAGTACCTTCATTGGACCAATCTCTCCAACCCCTAATGCAAGAGCAACAAGAACTTCTGATTCGTTGTCAAAAGCAAGAAGAAGAGTAAAAGATGCTAGGAGAACTCGTGGATAGCTTGACCGAAGTGATGAACCACATGGTATCATTGTGCTCAAGTATCCAAGACACTCCCATTATTGAATGTGGAGGATTAATTGAGGAGCACAATGAGAAGAAGAATTTGGAGCTTCAAGGTGAAGAAGAGGAGTTGAGGCAAGAAATACAACAAAAGGAGGAAGTAGAGACAATTGAACCAAAGGAAGTGGTTGAAGACTTAGATGTTGAGTGCAAAGAGGAGTCTCAAGTTGAAGAGCCTTATTCCATGGAGTTTGAAAGTAATGTCAAGGAGGATAGTGTAAAACCTCTAAGGCACAATGTGATTGAAGAATTGGAAGAAATGGGGCAAGCACCAAGTCCTCCCATCTATGATGATTCCGCATCAACATATGATCCTTTTGAGCTTGATAAATCCTTCCCCACTAAACTTGGAATTGATGTTGAGGTAGACTTCACTAAACCTCCTATTTATGACTTGAGTGATGGGGAAGAGTTAGAAGAAATTGGTGAGGGAGAATGTGAACTGGAGGAAGCTTGGAAAGAGGTAAAGCTTGAAGAACCTTGTCAAGTGGTAGAAGCTCATAGAAGAGGATGGATGGAAGTGGAATGCGCCTTATCAAGATCGTTGGGAACTTCTCCACCTAATTCACTATCCAATCCTTCATTTGAGTGGGTAAAACTCATAACTCTTAGCTTTATTATCCCACTTGAATTTGGATTGCTTGAAACGGATGGCCAACTTAGGGCGCTTTGCGGGATTAAGCGTAAGAGGAGGATGTTTAGTGGTTGGCGTTGTAAATCTAGGCTCATTATGGTTGAAGCTTCAAGGCGTAGACGCAAAGGTTTGACTAGTGCTCAGTTGAATGGGTCTAGGAGGATAGTTTGGTACCTTAGTGAGAATTCGACTTGCTTACCACCCGAAGGAAACCACCATAATTAACTTGAAGACGGGTGTGAAAACAAGGGTTGGGATCCTGGATTACAATATGAGGATCAACCTTGGGAGCTCCGAGCTTGTGAAGAACTCCATCAAGACTTGGTGCAATAAATTGAAAATCTTGAAGCACAATGGAAGACTAAGCATTGGTGGATGTTCAAGGATGGATTCAAGCACAAGCCACCTTGATGAAGAGCTCCCCATAAGTCCAACTTAAGGACAATAAATAAAAGTACTAGGTGGGAGACACCCTACCAAGGTAACATCTTTTCATTTTTTTTTCTTTTGTAAATATTAATAAAATTAGTTTAATTTCATGTTTTGTTTGGTTAGTTGAGTTTATTTGGGAATCTAGTAGGTTAAATAAGGTTTTATGGTGTTTTGGGCTGGAGTTGGCGAGTTTTGGGCTGGAGTTGTGCCTCTAGCACAAAATCCACCCACGCGTACGCGTCATCCCACGCGTACGCGTCGCCTCTCTGATTTGTCCATCACACGTACGTGTGACCCACGCGTACGCGTTGCGCCCATTTCATCCCACCACGCTTACGCGTCACACCACGCGTACGCGTGGACTGCCCTCTTTCACCACTCTTCTTTTTTTCTCTTCTTTCCATTTATTTCCTTCTTCTCTCTTCTCTTCTTTGCTTTCCCTCCTTTAACCATCATCCAACCCTACCAATTACCATATATAACCATTTCTTTTAGTTATTTAGTTAGTTTAATTTTCTATTTTTCATTATAAGTGTTAGATTATTAATCTTGTTTACTATTTATTGCTGCTGATTATTAATAGGATGTTAGTTTAACATCATTGTTGTTAATATTCAATGTTGGATTCATTGTTGAGGTTATATTTGTTACTTGGTTTTAAACTTTTCATGCTTAACCTTTTTGAATACCAAGTACTTATACATTGCCTTCAAGCTTTCTAAATCTTTTGAATTGCATGTTTTGGCCACCGTGTGATTTAAAGCATTCATCATCCATGATTAGGCAATAGTGTATTATCAATGTAATTTTTAAGGTGATGCTTGACCCTTATTCACATCACCTATTTCATGCATTGAGATTTATGGAATTATGAAATTGGATCGAAAGCTTACCTAGTGATATATTTTTTAGCTTTGTAAAGCTTTGTGGACCATGCGTGCTATGTGATTGATTTTTACTTCTATCTTCTTTTTCCTAAGTTCCATAGCACCCATGTGTTCCACCTCTATGTCACTTAGGTGTTGCAACCAAATTTCAATATGTGTCATTGCTTGATGTGTGAGCTTATATTTAATTTGGTTCACTAAGTTTACTTACACATCAATCAATGTCCATTCATTATCCAATTCGTAATTGCCTGATTTTTACTTGAATGCTTTTATGCTTCTTCATTCCTTGTTTGGTTGTCTTAACCTTCAAGTTTTCTTTAAAGTATTTCAAGCACACTAGAATAAGTGAAGTGTATGCTTTCTTTTGTGTACTTGTGACATTACTTTTTATGCTAGTGTGTGTGTGTTCCAAACCGCGCGCAACTTAGAACCCACACACTATTCTTCCTTAAGGCTGTGTTTGGTTTATGTCTTAAAATTATGAAAACATAGACACAAATACACAAGAGTACATAGACACAAGAAGACATTAATTTTGTATTCTGTTTGATAATTAAGACATGGATAGAACACACCACTCACAATTTTATTAAAAAGTCAATTTTACCCCATTCATTCCAGTATCACCATCACCACTTCTGTCTTTTCATACTCCTTTAAAATTATCACAATTTACCATGGCATCATCACCTTTAAGACTAACACAGATTTTTTCTAATTTTTGGTAATTCTTCATCCAAAATAAAATCAACCTCATAAGCATAAAAAATTTACCCGAAATTACTAAAAATTAGCATAACAAACACAAATCTCTATCAATCTAAATACATAATAAGTTATTACCTCATCCATGGCAAAGAACACCACAAATAAATTTTAATCTGAAATTTAATATTTATAAAATAAACAAAAGTGCTTCAATAACATTCTAATTGAATAATACAAACATTCAAATATTTTATTAAAAAATTGTAAAACAAATACAAATTGAATCTGAGGTAGAATAAGGCAACAGAGTAAATGGAAAAAAAGAAAGAAGTGGAGAAGAATGAAAAGAAGATGAAAATGAGGAAAGATGGAAAAAGGACAGGACTGACGAGAAAATATCATATCTGTAACGAGATTTGTGGTTGCTTCTACTGTAGATTTGTAGTTGCTCTCGCTGCCAAAGAGAAGAAGAACAAAATGCAAATGGGGGAGAGCGTCTTTGTTGTTACGATATTCGTTGTTGATGCTGATCGAAGGGGGAGGCAGAGAGACTTTCTTATTTGATGTGACGCTACCTGCAAGGAGAAGACAGAAGACAAAACAGCGCTGCCAAAGAGAGGATGGAAGCGACGCCATTGAAACCCAAATCGGGCAACAACAATGGAGGCTGAGAGAGGAAATGAAGAATGATGGAAGAAAAAAAATTAGGTTGAAGGGATAAAATGGTAAAAAATTTCAGTGTCTCAACTTAAAAATTAGTGTCTCAGCTAATTGGAAAGACACAAAATACATGTTTTTTGTGGGTATCTCTGTGTCACCGTGTCTTTCTTAGTTTGTGTCTCACGTGCCAAACAAAGAACACGTCCCACTATGTCCCTGTCTTTGGCATACATAGACATCAACCAAATGGTGCCTAATGTCACACTAATTTACTCACTCCGTTCTAGTGGTTTTTACCTCATTCCAACAATCCACGCTTCCTTGCTTTTTCATTTACTTTTCTTACTATCCTGTTTTCTATTGCTCAAAATGATTTTTCATAAGCAAAGATGAAAGCGGGAAAAAGAACACGCAGCAGCCGGTTGATCCACCAGCTGAAGGTGGCAATCCAGGAAGTCGTCGTACCCCCTTGCTCATCTTTGAATGCACCGAGGACGGTGCAAACTTTTAAGTGTGTGGAGGTCGTCCAACCGATCGGCCGGTTTTGGGTGACAATTTCTAATCCCAACACTTTCACATTTATTTTTTTTAGGTCTTTTAGAATTTTTAGTTGCATTTTCTTATTTTGCATATATATAATAAGCTTAGCCAAAATAATGAAATTTTCCAAGAAATTTATCTATAGGGCACCCTAATTGATTTGAGAAAAAAAAATTTAGAACTTGATTAAATTATATATATTGTGGAACATGATTTTTGAGTTAAGAGCACATAAGCATGTGAGTTTTGAGCCTTATTGTGTGGTTACATCATATAACCACTTATTTTCATTCTTGTGTGTATTATTCTCTTTCTATGATTGTAATCTTTGATTTGTTTGATTCTTTATGTCCATTTATTTTGTGTATGAATGCACTTATATGATTGAGGCCATCGTTTCAAATAGCTCACTTACCCAAAATAGCCTATGATGAGCGGATAATTTATACGCTTTTTGGCATTGTTTTTACATAGTTTTCAGTATGATTTAGTTAGTTTTTAGTATATTTTTATTAGTTTTTAATTAAAATTCACATTTCTGGACTTTACTATGAGTTTGTGTGTTTTTCTGTGATTTCAGGTATTTTCTGGCTGAAATTGAGGGACTTGAGCAAAAATCTGATTCAGGCTGAAAAATGACTGCTGATGCTGTTGGATTCTGACCTCCCTGCACTCAAAGTGGATTTTCTGGAGCTACAGAACTTTAAATGGCACGCTCTCAATTGCGTTAGAAAGTAGACATCTAGGGCTTTCCAGCAATGTATAATAGTCCATACTTTGAATAAGGATAGACAATGTAAACTGACGTTCAACGCCAGTTCCATGCTGCATTCTGGAGTCAAACGCCAGAAACAGGTTGCAAAGTGGAGTTAAACGCCAGAAACAAGTTACAAACTGGCGTTCAACTCCAAGAGAAGCCTCTACACGTGTAAAGCTCAATGCTCAGCCCAAGCACACATTAAGTGGGCCCCAGAAGTGGATTTCTGCATCATTTACTCATTCTGTAAATCCTAGTAACTAGTTTAGTATAAATAGGACTTTTTACTATTGTATTTACATCATCTTTGGATTATTTTTTGATCCTTTGATCACGTTTTGGGGGCTGGCCATTCGGCCATGCCTGAACCTTCATCATTTATGTATTTTCAACGGTAGAGTTTCTACACACCATAGATTAAGCTGTGGAGCTCTGCTGTTCCTCATGAATTAATACAAAGTACTACTGTTTTTCTATTCAATTCAGCTTATTCCGCTTCTAAGATATTCATTCGCACTTCAATTTGATGAATGTGATGATCGTGACAGTCATCATCATTCTCAACTTATGAACGCGTGCCTGACAACCACTTCCGTTCTACCTTAGATTGAATGGATATCTCTTGGATATCTAATACAGGGGACTGAGTCCGAGTTATTAGTGTCTTTGTGGTATAAGTTAGAACCCATGGATGGCCATTCCTGAGATCCGGAAAGTCTAAACCTTGTCTGTGGTATTCCGAGTAGGATCTGGGAAGGGATGGCTGTGACGAGCATAAAACTCGCGAGTGCTGGGCGTAGTGACAAACGCAAAAGGATCAATGGATCCTATTCCAGTATGATCGAGAACCGACAGATGAATAGCCGTGCCGTGACAGAGCATCTTGGACCATTTTCACTAAGAGGACGGGAAGTAGCCATTGACAACGGTGATGCCCAACATACAGCTTGCCATGGAAAGGAGTAGGAATGATTGGATGAAGACAGCAGGAAAGCAGAGGTTCAGAGGGACGAAAGCATCTCTATACGCTTATCTGAAATTCTCACCAATGAATTACATAAGTATCTCTATCCTATTTTAATTATCTTTTAGTACACTATAATCTCTTAATACATTTGAATCCGCATGACTGAGATTTACAAGGTGACCATAGCTGCTTCAAGCCAACAATCTCCGTGGGATCGACCCTTACTCACATAAGGTTTATTACTTGGACGACCCAGTGCACTTGCTGGTTAGTTGTACGAAGTTGTGAAACAGAATTAAGAACATGAATGTGCGTATTGAGTTTTTAGCGCCGTTACCAAGGAAGGAATGATCACGATTTCGCACACCAAGTTTTTGGCGCCGTTGCCGGGGATTTTTTGAGTTTGGACAACTGACGGTTCATCTCGTTGCTCAGATTAGGTATTTTTATTTTTATTTTAAGCTTTTTATTTCTTATTTTCGAAAAATACAAAAAAAAAATTTTCTTCTCTTTCGTTTTTCCTAATTAAATTTCGAAAAAAATAAAAAAAAATTTATAAAATCATAAAATCAAAAATATTTTTATGTTTCTTGTTTGAGTCTAGAGTCAAGTTTTAAGTTTGGTGTCAATTGTATCTTTTTAATTTTCCAAAAATTATTTTCAAAAATTTCATGCATTGCATTCTTCATGATCTTCAAATTGTTCTTGGCCAGTCTTCTTTATTTGATCTTCATATTTTCTTATTTTGTGTCTTTTCTTGTTTTTCATATGCATTCTTGAATTCTTAGTGTCTAAAAATTAAAAATCTTTAAGTTTGGTGTCTTGCATGTTTTCTTTTCTTGAAAATCTTTCAAAAATAAGTTCTTGGTGTTCATCTTGACATTCAAAGTGTTCTTGGTGTTCATCTTGACATTCATAGTGTTCTTGCATGCATCATGTGTTTTGATCCATAATCTTCATGTTTTGAGTCTTTTTGTTGTTTTTCTCTTTCATCATTAAAAAATTCAAAAATAAAAAAAAAATATCTTTCCCTTTTTCTTCTCATCAAATTCGAAAATTTGAGTTGACTTTTTCAAAATTTTTTAAAATCTAGTTATTTTTATAAGTCAAATCAAATTTTCAATTTAAAAATCTTATCTTTTTCAAAATCAAATCTTTTTCAATTTTCTTTTCATATTTTTGAATTCCTTTTTAAAATTTTTCAAAATCTTTTTCATTTTTTTGAAAATATTCAAATTAATCTTCAAAATCTTTTTCTTATTTTATTTCTTAATTTTCGAAAATTTTATTAGCATTTAATGTTTTGATTCAAAATTTTTCAAAGTTGTTACTTGCCTATTAAGAAAAGTTCAATCTTTTAAATTTAAAATCATATCTTTTAGTTTCTTGTTAGTCAAGTAATCAACTTTGATTTCAAAAATCAAATCTTTTTAAATTTCTTTTTCAAATTAATTTTCAATCATATCTTTTCAAAATCAATTTCAAAATCTTTTCTAACCACTTATCTTTTTAATTTGATTTTCAAATCTTTTTCAATCAATCTTATCTTTTTGTTTCAATCATATCTTTTTCAATTTCAATCATATCTTTTTCAAAAACAAATTTCAAATCTCTTTTAATCAATCATATCTTTTTCAAAACTACCTAACTAACTCTCTCTCTCTCTCTCTCTAATTTTCAAAAATCCCTTCTCTCTTTTTCAAAATTCCTTTTTAATTAACTAATTGTTTTTAATTTTAATTTTAATTCAATTTCAATTTTAACTTTTGAATTTTAAATTTAATTTTAAAATATTTTTATCTTATTTTGTTTAATTTTCGAATTCCTTTCTTATCTCTAATCTCCTTCTATTTATTTATTCATCTACTAACACTTCTCTTCCACTCAAAATTCGAACCCCATCTCCCTCTCTGTGTTCAAGTTTTTCTCTTCTCCTTCTCATATTCTTCTCTTCTTCTACTCACATAAAGGAACCTCTCTCTACTGAGGCAAAGAGGATCCCTATTATTTTCTGTTCTCTTCTTTTTCATATGAGCAGGAACAATGATAAGAACATTCTTGTTGAAGCTGATCCTGAACCTGAAAGGACTTTGAAGAGGAAGCTAAGGGAAGCTAAAGCACAACTCTCTGGAGAAAATCTGACAGAAATTTTCGAAAAAGACCAATGGGGTTGATTTCGAGGTCTACAGGCTTATGCTTTTCCCATTTGCTGTAAGAGACAGAGCTAGAGTATGGTTGGACTCTCAACCTAAGGATAGCCTGAACTCTTGGGATAAGCTGGTCAAGGCTTTCTTAGCCAAGTTCTTTCCTCCTCAAAAGCTTAGTAAGCTTAGAGTGGATGTTCAAACCTTCAGACAGAAAGAAGGTGAATCCCTCTATGAAGCTTGGGAGAGATATAAGCAACTGACCAAAAAGTGTCCTTCTGACATGCTTTCAGAATGGACCTTCCTGGATATATTCTATGATGGTCTGTCTGAGCTATCAAAGATGTCATTGGACCATTCTGCAGGTGGATCCATTCACCTAAAGAAAACGCCTTCAGAAGCTCAAGAAATCATTGACATGGTTGCAAATAACCAGTTCATGTATACTTCTGAAAGGAATCCTGTGAGTAATGGGACGCCTATGAAGAAGGGGGTTCTTGAAATTGATACTCTGAATGCCATATTGGCTCAGAACAAAATATTGACTCAGCAAGTCACTATGATTTCTCAGAGTCTAAATGGAATGCAAGCTACATCCAACAGTACTCAAGAGGTATCTTCTGAAGAAGAAGCTTATGATCCTGAGAACCCTGCAATAGCAGAGGTGAATTACATGGGTGAACCTTATGGAAACACCTATAATTCATCATAGAGAAATCATCCAAATTTCTCATGGAAGGATCAACAAAAGCCTCAACAAGGCTTTAATAATGGTGGAAGAAATACGCTCAGCAATAGCAAGCCTTTTCCATCATCTTCTCAGCAACAGACAGAGAATTCTGAACAAAATACCTCTAATTTAGGAAACTTAGTCTCTAATCTGTCCAAGGCCACTTTAAGTTTCATGAGTGAAACAAGGTCCTCCATAAGAAATTTGGAGGCACAAGTGGGCCAGATGAGTAAGAAGATCACTGAAACACCTCCTAGTACTCTCCCAAGCAATACAGAAGAGAATCCAAAGAGAGAGTGCAAGGCCATTGATATAACCAATATGGCCGAACCTACAAAGGAGGAAGAGGACGTGAATCCCAATGAGGAAGACCTCCTGGGACGTCCAGAGATCAATAAGGAGTTTCTCTCTGAGGAACCAAGGGAATCTGAGGCTCATCTAGAGACCATAGAGATTCCAATGAACCTCCTTATGCCATTCATGAGCTCTGATGAGTATTCTTCTGCTGAAGAGAATGAAGATGTCACTGAAGAGCAAGTTGCCAAGTACCTTGGTGCAATCATGAAGCTGAATGCCAAATTATTTGGTAATGAGACTTGGGAAGATGAACCTCTCTTGCTCACCAATGAACTGAGTGATCTGGATCAACTGAGATTGCCTCAGAAGAAACAGGATCCTGGAAAGTTCTTAATACCTTGTACCATAGGCTCCATGACCTTTGAGAAGGCTCTATGTGACCTTGGGTCAGGGATAAACCTCATGCCACTCTCTGTAATGGAGAAACTGGGAATTTTTGAGGTGCAAGCTGCCAGAATCTCATTAGAGATGGCAGAAAACTCCAGAAAACAAGCTTATAGACAAGTTGAGGACGTGCTAGTAAAGGTTGAAGGCCTTTACATCCCTGCTAATTTCATAATCTTGGATACTGGGAAGGATGAGGATGAATCCATCATCCTTGGAAGACCCTTCCTAGCCACAGTAAGAGCTGTGATTGATGTGGACAGAGGAGAGTTGGTCCTTCAACTAAATGAGGACTACCTTGTGTTTAAAACTCAAGGATCTCCTTCTGTAACCATGGAGAGGAAGCATGAAAAGCTTCTCTCACTGCAGAGTCAACCAAAGCCCCCACAGTCAAACTCTAAGTTTGGTGTTGGGAGGCCACAACCAAACTCTAAGTTTGGTGTTGAACCCTCACAACCAAACTCTAAGTTTGGTGTTGGGAGGTCCCAACCTTGCTCTGATTATCTGTGAGACTCCATGAGAGCTCACTGTCAAGCTATTGACATTAAAGAAGCGCTTGTTAGGAGGCAACCCAATGTTAATTAATCACTTTTATTTTATTTTCTCTTTGTTATTTCATGTTTTATTAGGTTGATGATCATGTAGAGTCATAAAAACTACTGAAAAATCGAAAACAGAATGAAAAACAGCATTGAAAATAGAACACCCTGGAGGAAGGGCTTACTGGCGTTTAAACACCAGTAAGGAGCATCTGGCTGGCGTTTAACGCCAGAACAGAGCATGAAACTGGCGTTAAACGCCAGAAACAAGCAGCAGTCTGGTGTTTAAACGCCAGGATTGCACCCAGAGGAAAGCTGGCATTAAACGCCAGAAACAAGCATCAGACTGGCGTTTAACGCCAGAAACATGAACCATATTGGCGTTCAACGCCAGAAACATGCTATGGACTGGCGTTGAACGCCCAAAACAAGCATGGAAGTGGCGTTTAACGCCATAAATATGCTGCAGTCTGGCATTAAACGCCAGGATTGCATATATAGGGCGTTTTACACACCTAAAAGGTGAAGGGATGAGAAATCCTCAAACACCTCAGGATCTGTGGACCCCACAGGATCCCCACCTACTTCTTTTCTCCTCTTCATACCTTTCCATAACTCTCTTTCCCAAATACCCCTCACCAATCAACTCAATCACTCTTCCCCATCACCTCTTCACCAATCACATCCATCCTCTCTTCCCCAAAAACCCCACCTACCTTTAAATTCAAAATAATTTCCCTCCCAAATCCAACCCTAAATGGCCGAACCCTAAACCCCTCCCCACTCCTATATAAACCCCTCATTTCCTCTTCATTTTCACACAACAAAACCCTCTCTTCTTCCCCTTGGCCGAAACCATCTCTCTCTCTCTCTCCCCCATTTTTCTTCTTCTTTTACTTCTTTCTTTCTTCTTTTGCTCGGGGACGAGTAACCATTTTATGTTTGGTGTGGTAAAAGCATAGCTTTTTGTTTTTCCATAACCATTCATGGTACCTAAGGCCAGAGAAACCTCTAGAAAGAGGAAAGGGAAGGTAATTGCTTCCACCTCTGAGTCATGGGAGATGGAGAGATTCATCTCTAAGGTCCATCAAGACCACTTCTATGAAGTTGTGGCCAAGAAGAAAGTGATCCCTGAGGTTCCTTTCAAACTCAAAAAGAATGAGTATCCGGAGATCCGACTTGAGATCCAAAGAAGAGGTTGGGAAGTTCTCACCAACCCCATCCAACAAGTTGGGATCCTAATGGTTCAAGAGTTCTATGCAAATGCATGGATCACTAGGAACCATGATCAAAGTGTGAACCCGAATCCAAAGAATTGACTCACCATGGTTTGGGGGAATTACTTAGATTTCAATCCGGAAAATGTAAGGTTGGCGTTTAACTTACCAATAATGGAAGAAAACGCACGCCCCTACAGTAGAAGAGTCAACTTTGATCAAAGGTTGGACCAAGTCCTCATGGACATATGTGTGGAAGGAGCTCAATGGAAAATTGACTCAAAAGGCAAGCCGGTTCAACTAAGAAGGCTTGACCTCAAACCAGTAGCTAGAGGATGGTTGGAGTTCATTCAACGCTCAATCATTCCTACTAGTAACCGGTCTGAAGTTACTGTAGACCAGGCCATCATGATCTATAGTATCATGATTGGGGAGGTGGTGGAAGTTCATGAGATCATACCTCAAGAACTCTACAAGGTGGCTGACAAGTCCTTTAATTTGGCAAGGTTAGCCTTTCCTCACCTTATTTGCCACCCCTGCAATTCAGCTGGAATTGACATAGAGGGAGATATTCTCATTGAAGAGGATAAGCCCATCACTAAGAAAAAGATGGAGCAAACAAGAGATCAGGGACCTCAACATGAGCATGAGGAGATTCTTCACCATGAAATCCCTGAGATGCCTCAGGGGATGCACTTTCCTCCACAGAATTATTGGGAGCAAATCAACACTTTCCTAGGAGAATTAAGTTCCAACATAGGACAACTAAGGATGGAGCACCAAGAGCACTCCATCATCCTCCATGAAATTAGAGAAGATCAAAGAGCTATGAGGGAGGAACAACAAAGACAAGGAAGAGACATAGAGGAGCTCAAGAGCACCATTGGTTCTTCAAGAAGAGGAAGACGCCACCCTCACTAAGGTGGACTCATTCCTTAATCTCCTTGTTTATTTATTTTCCTATTTTTCGATTTCTAAGCTTTATGTTTATTTATATTTGTGTCTTATACATGATCATTAGTGTCTAAGTGTCTATGCCTTAAAGTTATGAATATGAATCCATCACCTCTCTTGAATGAAAAATATTTTAATTACAAAAGAACAAGAAGTACATGGTTTCGAATTCATCCTTGAAACTAGTTTAATTATTTTGATGTGGTGGCAATACTTTTTGTTTTCTGAATGTATGCTTGAACAGTGCATATGTCTTTTGAAGTTGTTGTTTATGAATGTTAAATATGTTGGCTCTTGAAAGAATGATGAAAAGGATAAATGTTATTTGATAATCTGAAAAATCATAAAAATGATTCTTGAAGCAAGAAAAAGCAGTGAATACAAAAGCTTGCAGAAAAAAAAGAGAGAAAAGAAAAAAAATGCCGAAAAAAATAGAAAAAGAAAAAGCAAGCAGAAAAAGCCAAAAGCTCTTTAAACCAAAAGGCAAGAGCAAAAAGCCAATAACCCTTAAAACCAAAAGGCAAGGGTAAATAAAAAGGATCCAAGGCTTTGAGCATCAGTGGATAGGAGGGCCTAAAGGAATAAAATCCTGGCCTAAGCGGCTGAACCAAGCTGTCCCTAACCATGTGCTTGTGGCGTGAAGGTGTCAAGTGAAAACTTGAGACTGAGCGATTAAAGTCAAGGTCCAAAGCAAAAAAGGAGTGTGCTTAAGAACCCTGGACACCTCTAATTGGGGACTCTAGCAAAGCTGAGTCACAATCTGAAAAGGTTCACCCAGTTATGTGTCTGTGGCATTCATGTATCCGGTAGTAATACTGGAAAACAAAGTGCTTATGGCCACGGCCAAGACTCATAAAGTAGCTGTGTTCAAGAATCAACATACTGAACTAGGAGAATCAATAACACTATCTGAATTCTAAGTTCCTATAGATGCCAATCATTCTGAACCTCAATGGATAAAGTGAGATACCAAAACTATTCAAGAGGCAAAAAGCTACAAATCCCGCTCATCTGATTGGAGCTAAGTTTCATTGATATTTTGGAATCTATAGTATATTCTCTTCTTTTTATCCTATTTGATTTTCAGTTCTTGGGGACAAGCAACAATTTAAGTTTGGTGTTGTGATGAGCGGATAATTTATACGCTTTTTGGCATTATTTTTACATAGTTTTCAGTATGATTTAGTTAGTTTTTAGTATATTTTTATTAGTTTTTAATTAAAATTTAAATTTCTAGACTTTACTATAAGTTTTTGTGTTTTTCTGTGATTTCAGGTATTTTCTGGCAGAAATTGAGGGACTTGAGCAAAAATCTGATTCAGGCTGAAAAAGGACTGCTGATGTTGTTGGATTCTGACCTCCCTGCACTCAAAGTGAATTTTCTGGAGCTACAGAACTCCAAATGGTGCGCTTTCAATTGCGTTGGAAAGTAGACATCCAGGGATTTCCAGAAATATATAATAGTCCATACTTTGAATAAGGATAGACAATGTAAACTGGCGTTCAATGCCAGTTCCATGCTGCATTCTGGAGTCAAACGCTAGAAACAGGTTACAAAGTGGAGTTAAACGCCAGAAACAGGTTATAAACTGGCGTTCAACTCCAAGAGAGGCCTCTACACGTGTAAAACTCAATGCTCAGCCCAAGCACACACCAAGTTGGCCCCGGAAGTGGATTTCTGCATCATTTACTCATTCTGTAAACCCTAGTAACTAGTTTAGTATAAATAGGACTTTTTACTATTGTATTTACATCATCTTTGGATTATTTTTTGATCCTTTGATCACGTTTTGAGGGCTGGCCATTCAGCCATGCCTGCACCTTCATCACTTATGTATTTTCAACGGTAGAGTTTCTACACACCATAGATTAAGGTGTGGAGCTCTGCTGTTCCTCATGAATTAATACAAAGTACTACTATTTTTCTATTCAATTCAGCTTATTCCGCTTCTAAGATATTCATTCGCACTTCAATATGATGAATGTGATGATCGTGATAGTCATCATCATTCTCAACTTATGAACGCGTGCCTGACAACCACTTCCGTTCTACCTTAGATTGAATGGATATCTCTTGGATATCTAATACAGGGGACCGAGTCTGAGTTATTAGTGTCTTCGTGGTATAAGTTAGAACCTATGGATGACCATTCCTGAGATCCGAAAAGTCTAAACCTTGTCTGTGGTATTCCGAGTAGGATCTGGGAAGGGATGGCTGTGACGAGCTTCAAACTCGCGAGTGCTGGGCGTAGTGACAGACGCAAAAGGATCAATGGATCCTATTCCAGTATGATCGAGAACCGACAGATGAATAGCCGTGCCGTGACAGAGCATCTTGGACCATTTTCACTGAGAGGACGGGAAGTAGCCATTGACAACGGTGATGCCCAACATACAGCTTGCCATGGAAAGGAGTAGGAATGATTGGATGAAGACAGCAGGAAAGCAGAGGTTCAGAGGGACGAAAGCATCTCTATACACTTATCTGAAATTCTCACCAATGAATTACATAAGTATCTCTATCCTATTTTAATTATCTTTTAGTACACTATAATCTCTTAATACATTTGAATCCGCCTGACTGAGATTTACAAGGTGACCATAGCTTGCTTCAAGCCGACAATCTTCGTGGGATCGACCCTTACTCACGTAAGGTTTATTACTTGGACGACCCAGTGTACTTGCTAGTTAGTTGTACAAAGTTGTGAAACAGAATGAAGAACATGAACGTGCGCATTGAGTTTTTAGCGCCGTTACCAAGGAAGGAATGATCACGATTTCACACATCAGCCTACCTTCTATCTTCCATTGTTAGCCAACTTTGAGCCTATGCTAAACCAATTTGTTCTTAATTTTAGCACATTACAAGCCTTAAAGCGAAAAATAATAAATGTCCTTAATTTGGATCTTTGATTAGCTTAGGCTAGTGAGAGTGTTTATCATTCAAGTTTGGGAGAGTTGGAAACATTGGTTGGGATAAAAGAGTGTTTTTGTATTTCTATTGAAAATATTGGGAATTGGGTACATACTCATGCATTAAATATGTAAAATCATATGCAATGATATGTTTGTATATACTTTAGTAAAAAAATGATAAAGAAAAAAAAAATATATATATATATATAGAAAAAGAAAAGAAAAGCAATAAAAAGGGGGAAAATGTCTCAAAGTGAAGTTCAATAATAATCAATGCATATGAGATGTGAATCAAAAATAGAATACATGAGTGTGTGAAAAAGTGAAGAATGGGTAGTTAGGTTAGCTTTGAAATTGTATGAGTTGTTATATAGGTTAGGTGGGAAGTTTAAGTTAATCAAAGATTCAAATTTCAAGCTCACTTGATCATATGCATCCTACCTTGACCTTAGTCCCATTACAACCTATAAAAAGACCTCATGATATTTGTATGCATGCATAAAATAATTGTTGATTGTTAGATGAAAAACAAATCTTAGAAAGCATGATTAGAGGAGAATTGAGTGAATCAACCCTATACACTTGAGTGACTAGAGCGGATACACATCCGATAAGGTTCGCTTGCTTAATTACATGTTTTCACCTATAATCATCTCTTTTCTTGCAAGTTGTTAAAATCTTTTCAATAACTCAATTCAATTGTAGATTTGACTTGGTTGCTATTGCCTTAGCCCTCATGTTCATCATGTTTACTTGGAAATTGATTTACTTTGACTAAGTAGATGCATTCATTTAGATAGATTGTATGTAGATAGGTTGTATTTAGGTAGTTTGCATTGAATAAATGTTAATACCCTTTGTTTCTTTCTTGAGTTTAGCATGAGGACATGCTTGGTTTAAGTGTGGGGAGGTTTGGGTTTGATAAACCCCAATTTTGTGGTTTATCTTGTACTTAATTTAGAGAATTTTATCAACTTTTCTCACATTTATTCAATGAAATAGCATGGTTTTGTAATTCTCCCTAAATTTGTGCTTAAGAGTGAAAACATGCTTTTTAGGCCTAAAAATAGCTAAATTTAATTCACCTTAATTCCATTCAATGCCTTGATATGTTTGTTGAGTGATTTCAGATTCATAAGGCAAGTATTGGATGGAAGAAGTAAAGAGAAAAGCATGCAAAGTGGAGAATTCATGGAAAAGTAAGGATTTGGAGCATTTAGAGCGACGCGCATGCGTGAAGAGGAGCATCGTCCAGGCAACGCGTACGCGTGACATGACGCGTACGCGTGACAAGGAAAATGCCAGACGACGCGTACGTGTGACCCATGCATACACATCAAAGCCAGCACGTGACCTCATTAAAGTGAATTCGCTGGGGGCGATTTTCTGAGCTGCACAGGCCCAAATCCAACTCGTTCTTGAGACTATTTCATGCAGAATTCCAGATGGATCAAGGGGGAGTAATTAGTTTTAGGTTAGCATCATGTAGTTTAGTTTTCTAGAGAGAGAAGCTCCCTCTTCTCTCTAGAATTAGGATTTTTAGGTTAATTGCATTTTAGATCTAGGATTTAATTCTTGTTTTCATCTTGTTTCCTTTACAATTTCTTGTTCTTACATCTTTGTTCTTCTTAGTTTTCTTGTTAATTTCCCTTTTCACACTTCTTTTATGTTGATGCACTTTTGTTGGATTTGGATTTTCTTTCAATGCAATTTAATGTTTGATATTCTTTTATTGTTGTTTTGAGTTGCTATTGTTGATTCGTTGCATTGGGTAGTTGTTAGTTTTTATATTTTTTGCAATTTAATATGCTTTCCTTTTATGCCTTCCAAGTGTTTGACAAAATACTTGGTTGGATGTTAGAGTAGATTTTTGAGCATTCTTGGCTTGGAAAGAGGAATTAGGCAATCTTGAGTTATGAATACCCAACTTATGTTGGTGATCTAGAGTTGTTAGTTAATATTGTTTCCATCGACGCTAATCTTTTGCTAATTCAATTAGTAAGTTGATTAGGACTTTTGAATTGAGATTAACTAGTCTTATTTGACTTTCTCTCGTGTGAAGATAACATTGTACCTTCTTCCATTGTTGGAGATGACTAAATAGGATAAGCTCTTGATAATTATTATAATATGATTAGTGATTAGGATAGAAAGCTTAGATTCTTAATCCTTGCCATGAATGTCTCTCTTTAGTTATTGTTTGCTTTAGTTTCTTACTTTACTTTTGTTGTCCTTTAATTTCTTTCCCTTTTTACCAACCCAACCCCCTTTAATACCATAACCAATAATATGCATACCTCACTACAATTCCTTGAAAAGACGACCCGAGGTTTAAATACTTCGGTTACTTTTATTGAGTTAGACTTGTGACAACCAAAACTCTAAACTTTGATTGAGGAGTGGTTGTTGGTCTAGACCATGCTTGCAACAAAACAATCCCATTTTTAATGATAAATTCTAGATCAACATAAGTTCTTCTTTCAAGTTTTTGGCTCCGTTGCCGGGGAATTTCAATGGTGTTATGCTATTGGCTATTGTATATAGGAAGTAGAGATCCTTGAAGATTAAGGAATAGTTGAAGATCTAGGAGAGGTTGAACAAGAGACAAATTCCATCATTGAAGACAACTCTATACCAAATGACATTGGTGACCTTGTTGAAGCTTCTTCCATTTGATGTGAAATTGAGGTTGAAGTGGACTTCATATAACCTCCAAAATTTGATTTGATTGATGATGAGGAGGAGTTGGAAGAAGTTGACAACAAGTGAAAGTTGAAGAAAGTTGTCAAAAGGTAGAAGTCATAAAGGAGGAGTCAAAAGGAGTAAAGCTCACATTATCAAAACCATTGGATACCTTCCTTGCTAAGTCACCATCCAAATTAAATTGAGTGGGTAATCATCTCATCCTTTAATTTCCTTAACCCCTATCAATATGCTTTGTTAGAAACAGATGGTCAACTTAGAGCTATTTGTGGGTTAGAAAGTAGAAAAGAGTTGGATGTTGGTTGGCAACTAGAATCAAGGTGCATAGTGGGAAGAAGCTCAAACTTTAGGATTCAAAGGTGGAGTGGAACTCAATTCAAAGGATTTAGGATGAAGATTAAGAGTTCTAAGGAGAATTCAAGAAGTTTGTCACCCAATTGGAAGCATGATCATCAAGAAGAAAGGGTGTTGACAAAGAAAGTATGGGATCCCGTAATACACATCAACAATAATCAATTTTGGGGTCTTGCTACTTGCTTGAGGTTTCTTGGAAGAGTGGTATACATAGTTTGGGATCCTGGAGGCTATTGGAAATACAAACATTGGTGGGGATTCAATGAAGAATTCAAGCATAAGCCACCATAGCAAGGACCCCATCAATTGTCCAACTTAAGGACAATAAATAAAAGTGCTAGGTGGGAGACACTCCATCATGATAACCTCTTTCCATGCTCTTGTAGATATAATCAATGAATGAATTGAGTTGCCATTGTTAGGTAGTTTCTTACTTTGATATCACTCTTGTATATATTACCTTAGTTGTTAGTTTGTTTGGTTAATTCTATGCTTTACTTTGTAGGTTAGTTGTTTTGAATTGTATCCTTGTTTTGAATTGCATTTTTTGTTTGAATTGGTTAGTTGCATGTTAAAATGGTTTTTAAAAGTTAGGAATTTTGGTAATTTTGATTTTGGTTGGTTTTAAGAATGTATATAGTGGTTGAGATAATTTTGTTCTGTTTTTATGCTTTCTTTAAAAAAAGGGGGGGGGGATGTCACGTGTAGGCATGACCGACGCGTGCGCATTGACGCCCAAATTTTGGTGATGCGAGCGCCATGCTGAAATGGTTCGGGGAGGATGCTGCTGCCTGGTTCCGAACAGAGAGTTGTGCTAGAACCATGCGGGTGTTGTGCGCTTGACATGAAAAGCTCTCACGCGTACGCGTCAGTTTCTTTTTCTTCATCTCACACGTACGCGTCACCTGCCTTTTCCTCTTTGTCGAGCACACGCATGACCCACGCGTGTGCGTCGCCTTCGCGACCTCAACTGCCCTGTTTCTACCTTGATTCTTCAGTCTACTTCTTCTTTCTTTATTTCTTTCCTACTCATTCTTTTTCCTTTCTTACTTTCTTCTTCTCTCCCTTTTCAAAGTTTTACTTCTCATCTTTATCTTCTTTCATTCTCTTTTGCTTATTGTATTTGCATAATTTTATTCATTACATTTTAACTTTTTTGCTTGTTCTTATTTTCTTTTCTAAGTTTGTTATTTTAACATTGGTGTTGAATTTTTCTACGCAACTGTTGAGAATTTCTTGGATCATTTTGGTGCTTCTTGACTTATTTGATATTGATTAGGTGATGAAATTTTTAGGTCAATGTTTAATCTTTGATGAGTCTTGCATCCTTTGTGCATTGATATGAACTTGCATGTCTTTCATGACCCACTCTTTCCTATTTAAACTTGATGCCCCAAATGCTCTTCATGCCATTTACTTATGCTTTGATTTTACTCTTGCATCAAGTGTTAGTTGATATGCTCTTCGTTTATATTGCTTTCTTACTTACATGTTGTAGCTACCATGTAGTTAAGAACCCCACTTTTATTTGGCATTAGTCCTACCTATATTCTATTTGTTTTAATATCTTTGTTTGTGGGTTTAATCTTCTTTCTTTTTCTCTTCTTTCAGGATGGCCACCTAGAATGGAAAGAAAAAGGCTTCTAAACAAGTCCCTCCGTATAATCTTTTGAAAAAACTTATCAGTGGTAGCATCCCACCCGTTGCTCATCTTTGAATGCACTGAGGATGGTGCAATCTTTAAGTGTGGAGAGGTCGGGGACCGACTTCCGTGGGTAACTACTCCCTTTTTCAACACCAATTCTTAATCTTCTTTGTTAGTTAGTTGTTGTATTGCATGATAGATTGCATAATAGTTAGAGTTTGTACATATTCTACCACTTCTTTCTTGTTAGGACTACTTGGTTGAAGTGATGATTTCTTTTTCAAGAAACTGTTTCAGGGCATTCCACTAAATTGAATTAAAAAGTTTTGTTGAACTTGCTTGAAGGAATTAATTTTGGAACATGGTTTTAGAGCTAGAACACACAAGTCTAGTGAGATTTTGAGCCTAATTAATTGGTTGCATCTTATCAACCAATATTTTATTTTGGTGTGTGTTGTTCTTTCTAAGATTGTGATCTTTGTCTTGCTTGATTCTATATTTTCATTGTTTGATGTATGAATGCATTTATGTGATTGAGGCATTTATTTCACTAAGCTCACATACCCAAATGGCCTTACCTTGTTATCAATCTTTGCAATCCAATGTTGAGCCTATTTAACCACATTTGTTCTTTATTTTAGTACATCACTAACTCTAAGCAGAAAACAATGAATGTCCTTAATTTGAATCTTTGGTTAGCTTAGACTAGTGAGAGTGTGCATGAATTAAGTGTGGGAAAATTGGGTTTGGGAACACTTGGTTTGAAAATTGGGTATTTTAGATTCTTTTGTTAAAATGTGAAAAAAAAAAAGTTTTGGCACATGCTCATGCATCCAACACTTTAATCATATGCATTAATCTCTCATATATATATATATATATATATATATATTCCACTATTTATACATAAAAACAAAAAAAATAAAAATAAAAAAATAAAAAAAAGAAGAAAAGAAAAATAAAAAGAGAAAAAGAGAAAAAGAAAGAAATAAAAAGGGACAAAATGCCCCAAAGTAAATAGTGGTAGCAATGCATATGTATTGTACTCAAATTTGGGATGCATGAATATGTGAAAAAGATAGTTAATGGGTAGTTAGGTTTTGTATTTTGATTACATGGATTGTCTTAGGTTAGGTGGGAAGTTTAGGTTAATCAAGGATTTAAATTTTAGTCTAGTTAGCCAAATACAATCCTACCTTGACCCTAACCCCATTACAACCCATGAAAAGACCTCTTGATATGTGTATTCATGCATTGATCATATGTTGATTGGTAGAAGAAAAGCAAGCCTTAGAAAGCAAGATTAGTAGAGAATTGAGAGAATCGACCCTCAAACACTAGAGATATTAGAGTGTAAACACTTCCGGTGAGGGTTCGATACTCAATTCCTTGTTCCCGGCTTTCATGAGCTTTCTTCTTACAAGTCTATTTGTGCTTCATTTTGAGATCGAATTAGTGAAATTCATGGATCATCATGCTATCTTAGCCTTACTTGCTCATATATGTTCTTGGAGATGATTTACTTTTAACCAAGTAGGTAGAAGCATTTAGCATGTAGTTGCATTCATATAGATAGGTTGCATTTAATAAATCCTACCATTCCTCTTCACCCCTTTATGGCTTTTCTTGAGCTTAGCATAAGGATATGCTAAGGTTTAAGTGTGAGGAGATTGATAAACCACTATTTTATGGTTTATTTTGAATTGAATTGAGTGGATTTTGTTAACTATTTTTACACTTATCCATATAAATTGCATGGTTTTATGAATCCTTCCTAATTTGTACTTAAGAATGAAAACATGCTTCCTAGGCCTTAAAATTGCTAATTTCCAATCCTCTCTTATTACCATTCGATGCCGTGATATGTTTGTCAAAAGATTTCAGAATTATAGGGTAATAATGGCTTAGAGGATGGAAAGGAACTATGCAAAAGTGGAAGGATCACAAAGAATTAAAGATTTGAGAAGCTGGTCCCGACGCGTATGCGTGGTTGACGCGTGCGCGTGACCAGGATCATCGTCCACCTATGCGTACGCGTGACCTTGTTCAAAGCTCTACGATGCGTACGCGTGGCCGACGCGTACGCGTGACAAGCGGCACATGCCTCACTAAAGAGAACACGTTGGGGGCGATTTCAGAGCTCAATTTTGGCTCAGTTTCGAGCCCAGTCTGTAGATTAGAGGCTGGGGAGTGAAGGAGGATGGGGATTCCACATTACACACATTAGATTAAGTTTAGTTTTAGATAGATGTAGAATTCTAGAGAGAGGCTCTCTCATCTCTCTAGATTTTAGGGTTCTTATTTCAATTTCTTCTTAGATCTAGATTTTATTTTTGCTTCAATTTAGTTCTCCTTTACTTTTATTTGTTCTAGCACTTTAGTTTATCTACTTCTTTTGTTAATTTTTTTATTTTGCCAATTTAGTTTATGAACTCTCTTGTCAATTTTAATTCTCTTTTAATGCAATTTTATGCTTCCATGTCTTTTCATGTTTACCTTAGTTGCTATTATTAATTTCTTGCTTATGATAGTTATAGCTTTTATTAATTCTTGCATTTTATGATGTTTGTTTTTATTGAATTCTAGGTGTTTGATGAAATATTTCTTTTAGCTATAGAGTAGATTTTTCCTATTTTTGGCTTAGGATGGTAACTTGGGTGACCTTGAGTTACTAATGTCTAAGTGATTAATAATTGGTGTCCATTGACACTAGTCTTCACTAATTCAATTAGTGAGTGGCTAGGACTTATGGGTTAGGATTAATGAAGCTCATTTGACCTTCCTCCAATTGTTAGAGGATGACTAAATGGAATTGATCCTTGCAATTATCATATTGTGGTTGGTAACAAGGATAGAGATCCTTAACCATCAACCATTGTCAAGACCTTTTTACCATTTGATTTCCTTTTCTTTATTAGTTAATTGTCATTTACCTTGTTATTTACATTTCTTGTCAATTGCTATCTCACCCCCAATTTCTCTCATAGCCAATAATTGAGAACTTCATTGCAATTTCTAGGGAGAACGACCCGGAATTAATACTCCCGATTATTTTGATTTGTATTGTGACAAATTTTTTACACTTTGATTGGAGGATAAATTGTTAGTTTGCATCTATACTTGCAACGTGATTATTTAGTGAAAATTCTTAACCGACAATTTCCCCTCATCACTACCTTATCGGAGATTAGATTTCGAGGGGATCTTCCGCGCAATGGATGGTCTCCTGGTGACAATCCGATTTTTGGATCCTCCACTTCATGAGTTTATTCCTGAGGGTGAGTTGCATCATATTGTTAGGGAGCTAACTTTGGAGACAGGAATCAATAAAGAAAAAATCTTCTCTAGGATTGAAAAACTATCATAAGTGAATCCCATGCTTGGTTGCCGAGGTTGCAGGTTTGCATCCCCCCTAATTTATGGATTGGTTCATAGCATTCATATCTGACTAGTGAATTTTCTATCAACAGGCTAGGAATATCATACCTGAAACTAACTGAGATGCAAGTTCGTGCAATCTTTGAGGCTGCAGTTTCAGTGAGTAACCATGGCATTAAAGGTCAGCCGAAAATAATGGTTCCACTTGTCGGTACGCCTCAAGCATGATCTTTATTCAACCTCATTTATTCCCTTGTTAATTTTTTGCTTTACTTTTTGCTCTACATGTACCATTAATCATAAAAATTATGTTATAGCTTTACCATACATTCTTTGAGCCAAGGCTCCGTAGTATTTTTAGTTTTTTTCTAAACAGTATGTACTAAATACAACTACATTAGTTTCTTGTCTTGGTTATTTATAATCTTTCATTTTTTATCCTTGGTAGAAGTTGAAGTACCAAGTGAGTTTAATAAGAAATGTTGTTGTGAAAGTGTTCTTTGAGATAGATTCCTCTCTAAGCTATAAAGTAAGAACCATGATCGAGGTCCCTAGAGCTACTCTGATTGCAGATGAGTTATAACTTAAATCCTCTCTTATTTATCAACTCAAAGAACCACATTTAGATTCTAGCTTTGCATATTACTAATTTCAAATATGATAAAGCCATAAAGAATGGCAATCGACTCCACCATTTTGCTTAGACTGGAACAATTAAAGTGGCATGCTATTCGCTTTTGGTTTCTCACACTTCAGAATTTTATTATATGTTCATGTAGATTGCAGAGAAAGTAGAATTTTTCATTTGGAACTAATGACCTTATCCAAATGACATTTGGGTACAGCAGAGATGATTTTGGCAAATTTCTTTCTATTTACCTGTCAACCGGCATTATTTATAGTATCTGTTCTTGAATAGTCTTCTATATATCCAATTTCATCTAATTTGAAGATGGAGAAGAGAAGAGAAGAGAAGAGAGGGGTTATTGCAGAGAATGATGATCAAATTTGGGGATTAAGGTTTTTTAACTTTGATTTAGGGGCAAATTGCACCATAAAAGTTTACTAATTCACGTCAGCTAGCCGTTACCTAGCCAATGTGTCACGGACTTATCCAAACCATCTTTCTGGTGGTGCCAGATGGACAGAATATGTCGGAAGGACGAATATGAGTCCCGGAGTGCTACTTTAAGGATGAATATGGGTAAAGGACTACTATGAGTCTTGAGTGTAACTTTAGGGACCACTTTGAGACTTAACTCATCTTCTGACTAGAAGCATTGGAAGCACATTTTGGGCCAGAGACCACTTTGTCCCTTTTTTCCACATGGCACTAAACATGTGCGTGAAAAGTTAACGCGACACGTAAGATATTTTTAGCTAGATTTGACGGAACAAACTGGACTAAAGACTAAAGTGACTGACAGCGTTAACTGTTGAGAACTAATCAAGTAATTAATTTTTGTTAGGGACTAAAGTGTTTGGTCCAAAACTTTTTGAGAATGAAAATGGATAAATATTCTTTATTTATTTTTGAGGTAAATACTAAATCGATACTCGAAAGATTCTGACGCTGACAAAATGGTACTTAATCTTTGTTATTGACAAAATGATCCCCAAAAGATTTTAAAATTTGACAAAAATGACCAATCTTCAATTGAGTTACCTGGAGTTAAGGTTTAAGGGTGACGTGTCAGTTAACATTTTCATAATTACAAAATTTACCACTTTTAATTTTTATAATTTTAAAAACACCCTAATTTCAATTTTTTAAAACCCTAATCCCCTTTCTTCTGAACCCTCGTCTCTTCCTTTTCCTCAACATCCCCTCCAATTTTCTTCTTCTTCCCCAATAAAATCATCTTCATTTTTGTGCATCGCCGCCTCTACCTTCCTCCTCCTTCTTCCTCCGACCAACCTCCGGCTCTAGCTTACTACAACAGCGCCGCCTTCCTCCTTCCTCCTTCTTCTCTCTTTTCTAACAAAAGATGCTTATCTGAGACTCAACTCCTTCTTCTCAAGACTCAACCCCTTTTTAATTTCTCTTTTTTTTCTTGACCCAATGATTGTGATGCTACTATAGCTGTTGAGCTCATAATGGGTGGTTATAGAAACGACAACAGTAGTAGCGGCTTCGCCGCTTCCAAGGCTGAAGAGAACGCCATCCAAGAAGTGGCATCCTCTCTCAGACTTAACCCCAACACTTTAACGCTTCTTCTTCTTCTTTTTCTTCTTCTTCTTCTTCTTTGTCAATCAAGACAGTTTTACATATGTCCAGTAAGGGATTTTTAGCAAAAATAGTAGTAGCAAAACTAACAAAACCCCATCAATTTTTCACTCAGAATGTTCGCATTTTCATTACCATTATTATCCAAGGAAACTGACGCCTTGATAGCGTGGTTCAACTCACTTTCAATCTCTTGATATACCCGAAAAAAAATCAGATTTTCGCTGTCAACTTTCCCTCACTCCCAATTTTCATAAGCATCTTGCCTAAAATATTTGATGCATCCTTTTTAGCTGTCTTATTTGAGGTCTCTCTAGTAAAAAGGAGAAGAAAAAAAAAGATATTAGAATTTTTTGAAAATGATGATGATTTAGAAGAGATGAGAGTTTCAGAAAAAAGGGATTAGGTTTTTTAAAAATAAAAATTGGGGTATTTTTAAAATTATAAAAGTTAAAAGTGATAAATTTTTTAATTATAAAAATTGTTAACTGACATGTCACACTTAAATGTTAACTCTAGGTAACTCAATTGAAGGTTAGTCAGTTTTGTCAAATTTTAAAATCTTTCGAGAATCATTTTGTCAATAACAAAGATCAGGTACTATTTTATCAGTGTTAGAATCTTTTAGATACTGATTTAGTATTTACTTCTTTACTTTTTCTTTTCACTTCATAATAAGTTGTAAGATCCTCATCTATTGTTTTTTTTTTTTGTCTTATTAGACTCATGTAATCCGTTTAATTTGAGAAAATGCAATTTTATTTTGG
>NC_029794.2:13661439-13662543 GCF_000816755.2 Arachis ipaensis | reverse complement strand
AAATAGAAGTGAAGGAGAGCAAACTTTAGGTGTAAATATGACGGCGTGAGTGACATGACGAAAGAAGAGTTGGGATGGGGGAAGAAAATCTAGATGACAATATCAATATAAAAAATGAAAATTAAAAAAAATTGACTTTTTAGCTAACGTATTTTCTACTTATCTTTTTCTATTTATTTCATCATAATAATTTTTTTATGTTGAAATAGCAGAATCTTAGATTATATTATTTTCAGATTGCATGATACATGATACACCTAGTTTTTCATTTTTATTTCTGTACTGTAATTTAAGTTCAAATGAATCATCCCCAAGGGATGGAAAAGCTGATGAAGGAAGAAAATTACATCATCAATCATGTTGAAGGCAGTGCGGCATCAAAAATGATACATCCTAAGATCAAAACTTTATTACCCAAGATGTTCATACAAACAAGAATAAACAAAATGTGAAAAATTTAAGATCAAAAGAGGAAGTAGTTTCTACTTTCTAGAAAGCAGAGTGGTCGTGATCGGAGAGCAGGCTAGAACCTCTCCGTCTGCTGTAACGGTGTATGATTCTGGATCGACAATAATCTTTGGGAGAGAGTCATTGAGTTTTATATCAAGTTTGATGAGCCTGCTCACATTTTCAATGGCTTCCACTCTCTTTTGAAGTCTATACAAGTCTTTTAATATCACCTGACAGCAGATCTTGCAAGTCTCATAATAGAAAATACAATTTTAGATAAGACCTATGTTGAACTAGGTCGGAAGGGTAGTTTTGGTTAATTTATGATTAATTTTATAAGTCTAGTTATGAAAGAATGCAGTAAAATAAAATGTACTAAAAAATTACATATCTTATAACTTTCGGCTCTAATACTTGTAATCCGAGACAAATACATGTATAGATTGCAAAAATATAAATTTGAGGATCAACGGTTCAACCAAATTAAAAGGATAGTGCTTAAGGATGAAAATAGGTCAGGTGGTCTATTAGGGATCTGCAAACTGATATGGTCTGACCTGTTATAAAATAATTTTAAATTCAAGTTAATTTAAAAACTTAATTCTATTAATAGATCAAATTTAAACTCAAAAAATAGTCTAATAAGTCTGTCAG
>NC_029794.2:13660856-13661265 GCF_000816755.2 Arachis ipaensis | reverse complement strand
TATATATATCAACTTTTTTATTAGGTTTTAGATTAGACTAAGTTCAATAACAATGTTTAGTACTTAAAATAAAGTTTATAACAAATTACAGGTTAAATTCAAACCAATTAAATAGATTACAAACTTGATTTATTAAAAGTGAAGTCTAACTTGTCCTGAGCTATTTTCACCCTTATTAGTGCCGATTTATTATGATTGATTTCATAAAGTCTAGCCGTGGAAGATTGCATGAAAAAGAAATTTATTGACAAGCTACCTTTTTTTTTTTGGTAGGGACAAGCTACAAATTAAAAGTGCATTCTCTAATTTCTTTATCACTATATATGTGTCGATAATACAGGTTACAATCAGTTTAATTCATTTGACCTCATTGGTTAAAAAGAGTGTTTGTCTCATTAATATTTTTTCA
>NC_029794.2:13629011-13660736 GCF_000816755.2 Arachis ipaensis | reverse complement strand
TTTGTTTTTATCAATAACTTTTTAGAATAAATAATTAGGAGTCCTAACTTATTTTTTAAATTATTTTTCTAACTTTTAAATAAAAAAAATTTTCAATATTTTTTTCTAGTATTATGTCCACAAACACATTTCGGCTCATTTTTTTTTATATGGAACAAAATTTGGTGTTCTTCAATGTAATGGACGCATGGACAATTTTTTTTCTGCTATGGTGTTAGGTGTAAAACGTTAAAGGGATGGCAAAACTCCCCGAGACGCGGGGATCCCTGCATGGATTGCCCCGAATGGGGATCCAATTGTGGAGAATTTTTTCTGTGGGGATGGGGATGAGGGACAAAATTCCCCCGAAGCAGGCGCGAGGACCTGAGCGGGGATCCCCGCCCCGTCCCCGCTATTCATCGAAATTTATGAATTTCCTGAATTATTCTTAATATTTTATTTCTCATATATGTTTTTTAGTCATTTCTCACACACACATATATATAGAAACCCAAAACTCCTAATTTTTATTTGTATAACCTTCTTCAATTCAGAGATCCCTAACGTTGTCCATACTCCATCCAACCTCTCTGCAGCCACCCCATCGCCACCCTTTTCACCGCATCGTCACACCTCACCGTGTCATCACCCTTATCGTGTCGTAATTTCTATTTGTGGCGTTCCTTTTCGTAACTCTGCCGTCGTGTCTATTCTCCTCTCTGTTGCCGCGTCTCCCACCTCGTCCACTGCTTTGTCCTTTGGCTCGTTGTTGCGTCCCCCCATTGCGTCATTTCGAAAGAAGTCACCATCGTGTCATTTAGACTTTTGTATAAAATCTTGCAATTTTTGTATAAGATAGATACTTGTAACTCTATTCATATGGAAATTAATAATTAGTTAGAACTATTATGTAGATGGGGAATGGGGTCCCCGCGGGGAATGGAGCCCCGTGGGGAATGGGGACGGTGATGGGGAGCAAATCTGAGGGCGGGGATGGGGAGCAGGGAGGCATCCCCCGCTCCCGTCCTGCCCCGTTGACATCCCTACCTGCGTTTTACTTTTGGCCTGTTTTTTTTTTTTTTTCAGGAAAGGGAACAAATGTGGGCTGCGTTTTGCTTTCTGAAGGCTTTTCAAAATTTTTTTTATTTGTTTCAACCCAAACGCGGCCTGCGTTTTGTGATGGGTTAAAATTTTTTTTCGTAATAACAAAACGCAGATTGCGTTTTGTGCTAAGTGTCAGCTTTTTTTTGGGGGGAAAGGTAAAACACAGGCTGCGTTTTTCGCATTGTCAGATTATTTTTTTGAAAAATAAAAAACGCAGGTTGCGTTTGTTGAGAAAAAAATATTTTAATGAAGAGGCCTGCCTATAAATATGAAGCACTCCTCACCCAAATGGCCTCACTCCCATTCTACTAATCATACTCTTCTTTCGAATACATATGTTGTAGTTTTTAGTTTTTTTTTGCAGTTAGGTGTGTCAAAAAAATTGGAGTAGGTGAGGTTGAAGTTATGGAAAATATTGCAAATTTGCGAGTATATTATAACGGTGAAGTTATACCAAACACACATGAAGGAGTGACTTTTGTTTGTGAATGTCCGTTGTCATTTGCTATTCCATGTACCATGAGTTTTGTCGAGTTGCAAAATGGGCTTTGTAATAACATTCAAAGCCACATTTTGAAAAGGGTGAGCAACCTTTTATACAGAAGTCCTGTGCAAGTATTTGGTGGGCTAATACAGTTTCAATTAATGCCCATCACTGACGATGCCAGTATATAGCAGATGTTTTGTATTTATCAACAAATCCGATTTCACGTGCCGATGATAGAATTGTACGTTGAGTTTGAACAGCAGTCAGGGTCGGACGCGGTCGACGAGGAGGTCAATGTTGATGAGCTCGGGGATATAGATTGGGAAGAAGATAATAATGACAGTGAAGAGGAGTTCGAAGCTAACTATGAAGTCGATAACGAAAACGATGACAGAGACTTGGCAGACAATCCGGAGGTGCAAAATGAAGCGAATGCAATTGTAAGCCAGCACCCGTTTGGTGTTCCGTCTTTTATGCGGACTCTAGATCTTAAAGCCATGCATGACCCGGTGAGTATCCAAATACGGGTATGTTATGATTATTAACTAAATTTTCCTACAGTGTTTATTTTATTTGCCTTGTCTGACTGATGGTGGTGCGCATGTCGTAGGTGAAGGCAACGCTGCGGCGACGGAAGATGGCGAGTTTAGTGTTGGAATGGAATTAGGTTCGAGAGAGTCGGTGATATCTACAATCAAAAGCTACACTATCTCTAGAGGAGTTGATTACACTGTGTACGAGTCTGAGGCGCAGACATTCTATGCGAAATACAAGGGGTATGGTGCAGGGTGCAATTGGCTTATCTGGGCTAGCTTGATTCGAAAGAAAGCTTGTTGGGAGATCAGGAGATAGAATGGCAAGCACACGTGCACTGTGGGAACGATATCACAAGATCATGCCAAGTTGGACTCGGACACAATTGCAGATGCCATTAGGCTGTTGGTCGAATCAGACCCCTCGATAAAGGTGAAGTCTGTAATTGCAGAAGTTCAATTCCGATTCAACTACACTGTCAGTTACTGCAAGACTTGGTTGGCAAAGCAAAAAGCTGTTGCCAAGGTCTTCGGTGATTGGGAAGTTTCTTACCAGACTCTGCCAGAATGGTTGAAAGCAATGACGGTTAAAATGCCAAGGTCTCGTGTTCAAATCAAAACGCTCCCCGTTTACCGTGAGACTCAGGAGGTTCAAAGTGTAAGAGTTCTGCACCGCGTTTTTTGGAGCTTCTATCCATGTATTATAGCATTTAGACACTACAAGCCACTGGCGAAAGTTGATGGCACGCACCTGTACGGAAAATATAAAGGTGCACTTCTGGTAGCGGTTGCACAAGATGGGAATCAAAACATTGTGCCTATTGCATTTGCCATAGTCGAGGGCGAGACGGCAGACGCATGGGAGTTTTTTCTAACGAATTTGCGGAGATATGTTGTTACCATTGATGGTGTGGGTATTATTTCTGACCGCCATACCTCCATCGACGCTGCAATAGCTCGCAGTAACGGTGCATGGTCACCACCAAGGGCGTGGCACATGTACTGCATCAGGCACATCGGCTCCAACTTCTTAAGGAGGTTCAAGGCTCCATATTTGCATAAACTCGTGGTTAACACAGGTATTTCAACTCCCTGTTATGGTTCTATTCATAGTAAATTTGTGGCATCTGCTTATGACTAAATGGTTTTTCTCAACAGGCTATTCTAAGACGGAGCAGGAGTACAACAAAAACTACGAAAGGCTTAAAGAGCGGGGTGAGGCATATACTCAATGGTGCGATGAGATCAGTGTTGAGAGATGGGTGTTGGCATTCGATGGTGGTCATCGTTGGGGACATATGACGACAAACTTAGTAGAGTGCATAAATTCTGTCCTGAAGGGTGCACGCAACCTTCCTGTGACTGCCCTGGTCCGGTCAACTTTCTATCGGCTGAATGAGTTGTTCACTCGGAAGAGTACCGAGGCTCATGAGCGTCTCCGCAACAAATTAACGTATTCAGAGTTCGCAATGAAGAGAGTTGAAGAAAGCTTCCGACGTGCAGGAAACGTTGTGGTCAACCGGTTCGACAGGCGCAACGAGATGTTTGAGGTTCGCGAAATGCAAAATGGTACCATTTACACTGTCAACCTTGCGCAACGACACTGCGACTGTGGCCATTTTCAGGTCGAGCGACTTCCATGTCGCCATGTGCTTGCATGTTGCGCCAACCAGCGTCTCGATTGGCAAGTGTACGTGCACGATGTGTACAAGATGTCTGAAATTTGCAAGGTGTACAGAGGCGAGTTTGTTCCGATGGGTGACCCATCTACATGAGATAGATACGAAGGAGCGAAGGTGATCGCCAACTGGACATTGAGGCGCGCGACGAAAGGAAGACCGAAGTCCACCCGCTACTTGAATGAGATGGATTCGCGTGAGATGCGTGGTCCTCGCCTAAAATGCGCAGTAGGCCGCCGTATATATCTCGTATGTCGGCGCCAATGACTCCACCTAACGAAAACAGAATAACAATATTAATAAGAAGAACAAATTAATAATAATAATAATAATAATAATAATAATAATAATAATAATAATAATAACAATAACAATAACGATAAAAGCCAATACCGTCGCGCTAGTGGAATACCAATATCGCCGAGTTGATCGCGGGGTATAGGTGCCAGGAACGGCATACGCTCCCACGCCCAAACAAAAAGCAGTATCAGTGAGCCATTCATTTCCTTGTAGTTGTATCGTGAGGCACGACACAACGATCTGTATAGGTGTGCCAGACTGGCTGCTCCCCAACTATACCCTGAAATCCGATGAAAATTCCGAAGTAGCGGTAGAAACTTCGAGTTCAGTGAAACGGTCGACTTATCCGAAAACACAATTGTTCCGAGCACGCAGAAAATGTGCGCCCGAACGTACCGCTCGAGAGACTCCTGAGTATCACACGGCTCGGTGTCTCTGCACCGCCGGACCCAAGTAATATTAACCTTCCCGAACACGTGATCGTCCGAACCGGGCTCCCGACCAAAACACGCAATGCAGTTCTCTACCAAAAACTGGTGGTTGCTATTTGATCTACCTATAACGGCCTCCCCATTAATCGGGAGACCAAGAATATAGCTCACATTTTCCAGCGTCACCGTCACTTCACCGACCGGAAGATGAAATGTGTGAGTCTCCGGCCTCCATCGTTCCACCAAAGCACTCAGTAGTGGAGAATGACCTCTCATTTCGCCTACTCGCGAAACGTGTTGAAACCCAGTCAATGCCAATGTCGCTGCAGCTACCTCGTTAAAGGTATCTGGCGGATCTAATTTTCTGGGCAATAAATTTCTAATAGCCTGCAAAAAGAAAAATGGTAATTATTAAATTCTAAATAATATCGGTTACTTACAAATTGAGGATGATCTAAATACTCAATAATATAATCTTCCGGTTTTGTATTGTATAGTCACGCACCATTTTTTTTTCCTATCCCGTGCAGTTGTTGTTCTTCAACAAGCTCCTTCACACTTTCTGATTTCAACGCCTGCAAAACATTACCTGCGTTTTATAGGTTTCTGATCAACGCAGTTCCACATTTGTAGACAACACACCATGCATCCATATACAGGTTTTTTACCAATCTTTTATCCATAACCAAATTAATTTCTGACACATTTCACACTATCACTATATATATATATAACACAAAATCACCTCACATTCTTAACTACTTGCTATTGGAATTACATGAAATAGTTTTTTAAAAGTTACATGCTAAAAAATATCAAAAATATTTTATAACAAAAAATAATTGATTAAAAAACAAAAATTTACTTTATTTAATATTTATTAAAATATTTTTTTTATCTCCCTAACTTACTGAAAAAACATTTACAAACTTCGAGGCATTTAATTACAATTTTCATCAACAACTTACAACTTATAAACTTCTGCGGGGAGGGCCATGCTATTTTTTCCGCGAGTACACACGCCATGCAAATGTAAGAGAGAGAGGCATCCAGCATCCAACAAAACAATATGTATTTTTTTTTTTCAAATTAACATTTTAGTTAACGTATTTTGCGCACCTTTTTCTATGTATTCTTGTAGTAGTTGTAAAATAGTTCTTGATGTTGAAATAGCAGAACCCGATATTATATTATTTCGAAATTGCATGATGCATCTAATGCATCATTTTTCATTTCTGTACTGTAATTTAAGTTCAAATGAATCATACCGAAGGGATTGTGAAAGAAAAAAAGTGCATCATCAATCATGTTGAAGGCAGTGCAGCTTGACGAATGATACATCCCAAGACCAAAAGTTTATTACACAAGAGGTTCATACAAACCGGAATAAACAAAATGTGAAATTTGAGATCAAAAGAGGAAGTAATTCCTAGAAAGGGGAATGGTCGTGGCCGGAGAGCAGGTTAGAACCTCTCCGTCCGCTGTAACGGTGTATGATTCTGGGTCGACAGTGATCTCCGGGAGAGAGTCATTGAGTTTCATGTCAAGTTTGGTGAGCCTCCTCACATTCTCAACGGCTTCCACTCTCTTGTGAAGTCCATACAAGTCTTTTACTTTGTTCCGTGAAGCAGCCTGCTTGCAAACATACCAACAAATCGACATTGTGGCGTCAATGTCTGCCTTTGGAGAGGAAAAAAAAACGTGGATGTCCAGGGTGTTTGTGTGTTCTCAACTGGATAAATACTTCTATGTTTCTAGAGTATATTTAAAGCTTGCTCACAATTAAACTACTAAAAAATTCAAATATGTGTTATTTTTTTAAAAACATAAAAAAAAACTTTATTTAAAAATTAGGAGAATAATTAGAAAGATAAGTTAGGACTCTCACTCATTTTACAAATGAAAATAAGCGCTTGTAGATATATATGTGCTTTGGGAACATACAATTTTTGTACAAAAATGCTATTTGTACAGCAAAATCAGCCACTAAAATTAACCACCAATATATTTATACATAAATATATGTGTGATTTAATTTATTTTTAATATATATTTATATTCTAACATGTATTTTATACTAATGACTGATTTTGGTGTTCACGTAGCATAAATGTTCTTTGTGCATGCGTCTATCTAAGAAAGGGAATTAGGGAAATAACTCTTCTCATTTTGAAATTTACATGACTGTCTTGCGTGTGTCTTCATCCATTAATTTCTCTTATGTGTAACATATGGGTAATATAGTTTAAATTATGGCTTAATTATTCAGTCGATCTTTATAATTTTACCAAATTTTGGATTAAGACCTTACAGTTTAAAAATTTGTATCTGAGTCTCTATATTAGATACAAATTTTCAACTAGGTCCTAAATTACTATTTTTTATTAAAAATTGCGAAATATTCTCCGAATAGTCGCTTTTGTGTTTGTTTACGATGAATAGTAGAATATTCCAAAAAACAAATACTCTTAAGATTATTGTGTTAGTTTAGTAAGAACGAGAATAATTTTTTTATTTTTTATTTATCTTACTTGAATCAAATTAGTCTCTCGAATAAAATTAGAGATCTTGCCATTATACACATGCTGATGTGGCAGAAAATTTTCCGCATAGAAGTCTGTGCTAAATGAAAAATGCTCAATCTAGTCCTTGTGTGTAACAAGATTGAGTCATTTTGGCATTTGTACTTTTAACTTTTAAGTGAACCAAATTAGTTTGTAAGGCTGCGTTTGTTTATAGGTACAGGACATTGAGATAGGAATACAAAAACACAAAATCATATTTGAGAGATGAAACATGGATAGAAATATTGTATCTAGAGACACTGAATTAGTATATTTTGTATCCATCCTAACAGGAAGGACACAGAGACACTAACAAGGGATACAACTTATTTTTTATTTTTTCTTTCATATTCTTGTTAATTTTTCATAATTATATTTTTTTCTCAAATTTTGAATGAAAAAAAATGAGAATAAATTAGACTTTCATAATTTTTTCTAGTTTATTACTAAACAAAATACAAGAACACTAAAATTTGTGTCTCTATCCTTTGTGTCTTATTTTCAGTGTCTTGTCTTATTGTGTTTTCAGAATCAACCGCAGTCTAAGTTACCGAGGGAGTCAAATTCGTCCTCTCTTCCTCTTGAAAGCTAGCAGCTGTTGTGTTGATTGTAAGTTTCGGGTTATTTTTTATGTCAAGTAGCCTTTTATAGATGAGATTTATGTTACCGCATTGCCAATTTCTGATATATTAATATGAATATCAAGCTGTAAATGATTAAAATTTACAAACACACAGAATTCATAATCTAATATGATGACCTTTTGGAAACTATGTCCAGGTGATTATAAAAGTTATGGTCTTTTTTGTGTAAAATTGTACTCGTTTATAGTTTGCCTTGTATTCATATTTAATAAATCATAAACTGGAACTGTGCTAACATAAATCATATATCGAAGGTGTCATTACTTAATTTGGAATAAAGATATTTTTCCATAAAAACCTACTTGAAATTAACATTTTGTGCGCACAAAATAACCTAAAACTTGCAATCAACACAACAATTGCTAGCTTCCGAGAAGAGAGGACCAATTGATTCCAATGGTAACATACAAGGACTAATTTGGTTCAATTAAAAGTATATGACCAAAATGATTCAGTGTTACATACAGGGACTAAATTAGCATTTTTTGTTTAGCGCAGACTCCTCCATGTCACTAAACATGCCACGTCAGTACGTGTTAAGGGTGTGATAACGAATTCTAGTCTGATTTGCTTCACGTTAGTAATCTATGGGGACTAATTTAATCCAATTAAAAGTAAAGGACCAAAATGACTAATCTTATAGGAACTAAATTGGGCATTACCCCAGAGACTAATAGAGTAATTAAATTAATCGTGAAAATTATGCGTCACAAAATCATTTAAAATTTAATGAGGGATCCATTCTCTTGCAAAAGATAGAGAAAAAGAGGGGTTGCATACCTTGCTCACGAAAGCAATAGAGTGTGCACTGCTAGCCTTGCCGAATGCTACGAACATAGGCCTCATTATGACCTACATAATTGCGTTTCATAGTTTAGTTTGAACTAGTTCCATGGAGAAAACAAACAAGTAACGAAGTGTAGACTAAGATCGTATTTGCGAGTTAGAGTTTTGGCGGGGAAGGGATAAAAGAAAAGGGTTTAAAGAGTAAAAAGAACTTCACTTTACAGTTCAAGCCCTTCAGTTTCCTTTCATCCCCTCCAAACCCCGAATTATTTCAATAAAATTCATGTCAGGCTAGTTAATGTGTAAGTTTTTAGCATTAACCAACTACAACCCTAAACAAAGCGGAACGCTCTTTAAAAAATAGACTTAAAAATTTTACCGGTTCGGGGGTTGGGATGCTCGCATTTGGGTCACCCATGTTAGCCCATGCAACCTCCCCACCTTTGATTACCATTTCTGGTTTTGCTCCAAAAAATGACGGCTTCCATAACACAAGATCAGCTAACTTCCCCACCTGCAAAACTGGATATGAATGTGGCATCAAACATGACATTTGCATTCATGTCTTTTCATGGGAAATGACACAAATTCTGCATGTATTTTGCCCTGGAAAATTCTTGGTTAGATTGATAAAGCACTAAACATTTAAACATCATACCTCAACTGAACCAATGTGTTGAGAGAAGCCATTTGCTATAGCTGGATTTATAGTGTACTTTGCAACATATCGTTTGATCCGACAGTTGTCATTGTCATTGTCCAAATCACCAGGTTTAAGTGGTCCTCTTTGCAACTTCATCTTACTGGCAGTTTGCCATGTTCTACTAATAACCTAAGGAAGAAACCAATCCAACATCACATTCCCTAGGATCAAAAAATTAATCTTGATTTTCATGAGTAATTTTTACTGGAGAAATTTGAGACATTCATAGTTAGTATTCCACACAATTTTTTAAATGAGATAATAGCATAGAGATATTTTAAGAAATTGAGAAAAATGCTACAAGAACACATCATTTCATATAAAGATTTAATTCGGCACTATCCAGCATTATATTTCTATTTTCCATGATGGAAGAGTCTAGAGTTATGTCTTAAATTGATGGACTAATTGAATAAAGGAAGGACCTCGCCAATTCGACCCATAGCCTGTGAATCAGAAGATATTATGCTAATTGCCCCCATATCATGCAAAATATCTTCAGCAGCAATTGTTTCGGCTCTGATCCTTGATTCGGCAAAAGCTACATCCTCTGGAATATTCTTATCAAGATGATGACATACCATCTGTACATCATTGAACTCTAAATTCAGAAGCAAATTGCACAAGCTACATTACTTCTTGGTAATTTTGCTTCAAACCAACATGTCAAGGTTCATACCAACATGTCAAGATGCTCATCTATGGTATTAGACGTATAGGGGCGTGTGGGGTTTGTTGATGAGGGCAAAACATTCTTCACACCACATACTTTGATGATATCAGGAGCATGGCCACCGCCTGCACCTTCACTGCCCAAGAAAACAACAGATAAAATTAAAGAATTGATCTATCAACCTGGGTAAACAAAGAATGAAAACCACACCCTCATCAACTTCTGTGGGCCAGAAAGAAGAGGTTCAGAGACAAACAGATAAATATATGTGAAGGCATAGGACAAGTATAGAACTAGTATTATATAATGGGAAAAGCAAAGGTTTAGACCAATCACCGATTTTGCAGTCAAATTATATATCATCTCCATTAATTCCTCTTTCTATAGCATATACATGTCTCTGCTTTTATACAAAATTATTTTGTTAGGAAAAAATAAAAAGAAAAGCAGTTCAAAGATAGTCTATACCTGTGATAAGTATGAATAGTTCTTCCTTTAAATGCATCAATTGTATGTTCCACAAATCCAGATTCATTCAACGTGTCAGTATGTATATTAACCTGGTATAACAAAAGTTAATAAATCAATCAAATATACAATAGTAAATAAGTGAATATAATAAGTGAGATGTGCCTGGATATCATATTGTTCCGCAATGGTTAAACAACTATCTATTGCAGCAGGTGTAGTTCCCCAATCCTCATGCAGCTTCAGTCCCATAGCTCCTGCCCTGATTATGTCATGTAGGTCCTCAGGCTTAGCACTGTTCCCCTGAAGCAACAAACAGAAGGTTTACTTTAATTGAATTTTGAAAGTAGAAAGAGATTCTATATTCTTCACAAAACAAGAAAATTTGTGCTTCAAAAAGAAGCACAATTTTATACATCAAACAAAAGAAAACACACTTTGCCTGTGAAACCAAAGTTTAGAGGCAGGTCATCCGTTGATTGCAGCATCATTTTCATCTGAATTGGAGCCGGCGTACAAGTAGTAGCACGTGTTCCATCAGCTGGTCCTGTTCCTCCTCCAACTAATGTAGTGATACCTATACACAAGGTAGAAAAAGGATCCCAATTAATAATTTGGTGAAAGAAAGAAAATTGCCAAACTAATAAGAAATCAGATAGAGACTAGAGTTTCAATACAAAATATGATAAAAATATTGAAGCACGGTGAAACAATCACAAGTATCTCCCAGCACACTAGGACATGTTAAATATTGGAAATACATGTAACCACGACTTTCAGTAGAGGTTATTTCCACTTATGAAACTCACCACTTGATATGGCTTCATATGCTAATTGAGGGCATATAAAATGCACATGACAATCTACGGCCCCAGCTGTTACAATCAAACCCTCTCCAGCAATAGCTTCAGTGTTAGCCTAAAAATAGAAGATGTGAGTTTAAATTGTATCATAGCAATTCAACTTGCTGTGTCCAATATCGTTAAGGGAAGTTACCCCAATGATCATATTATTTGGAAGTATTCCATTCATGATGTCTGGATTTCCTGTTTTTCCAATCAAGATGATTCGGCCATCTTTGATACCAATATCTGCCTTGATAATTCCAGTATAATCGATTATCATAGCATTTGTTATAACAGTATCCAAGCAGTGAGCAGATGGATGGCCGCATGACTGACCCATTCCATCTCTTATGACTTTCCCCCCTCCGAAAACACATTCATCACCATAGGCAGTAAAATCATTTTCAATTTCCGCAAACAAGTCGGTATCACCAAGACGGATTTTGTCACCAGTAGTAGGGCCATACTTGTTAGCATATTCCTCTAGAGGAATTTCTGTAGTAAGTGAATCATCTTCCCCAGTAATACCTTCCCTGGGAAATTCAAATTTGACATTTGAGAAATTTTCATTCACTCTTGACAAAGATGCAGGAAAAGTTATATAAACTGCATCAATAACAAATCATAAACCTTGCATTTTCCTCTTCCATATGCCCGAATTGTCGTGTCTTCACAGCCTCCATGGCTGCTACACAATTGGAAACAGTAACTGGCCCATCAGCAATGTTATTACCTCCTCTGATGACTTGGTTACCTCCAATGCTTACAAGTACAACACTTTTACATTCCCCGGGCTATCAAATGTACAAAAGAGTAAGAAATTCAAAGAAATATGCATTCCAATTACTATATCAAATTTGAAAACTGATCATGATTTAGAATTCCACCTCAAAGCGTGTTGCAGTCCCTGCAGCTATATTGAGGCGCATGCCATATGCTTTCTTTCTATCAAAGGTTAAGTAGGGATTTACTTCAATAAAATGGTAGTGACTGCCAACCTGAAATTTTTCAGAATGTTATAAAGTAGTTGATAATGAGATTTTAAGTTTTAGCTATTATTCTGATAGAATTGGATGTGTTTACAAGAGAGGAATACTATCTATGTAAATAATGAAAGTGAAACCCTAATCCTAGTTAAAATAAGGAAATGATCATGAAATAATAGTAGGTATCTCATCCACCAATCAGCCATCACTGTATTTTTGTATTTTATTTGTATTTTGATTATATTGTTTATAAAGTTTAATTATAAATGTAAATCTAGTTTGATTATATTGTTTATGCACTTTTTTTCATAAATGTGAATATAGAGTTATTCTATATTCCTAAATGGGTGGCTGATTTCTGATGTCCATGTAGCAATTATTCTTTTTCAGAAACTAAGCTCTTTAGGACGATATTTAGACAAGCTTCACTATTTACTGAAATATAAAATTAACAAGAAAAACTCAAAAGCCTCTACTTTTTGAAATAAGTATAGCCAAAAGATGGTACATTGCTGGATCAGAGGGATCAACAAGATGCACTTGCTCACAATACATATTGTCATACATCCCTCGATAATAGATCCAAAAATCATTTTACATAACTAGTACCGAGTAGCATTGATTGAAAACACTTAAGATATTCAATTTGTGCACAGTTTATATTGCTGCAATTAGAAGTGTTGGCACTAAGATAAATTATTGCATACTCCAAACATTTTTAACATGGCATGAATAAATTTCCCATTCTCAAGAAAAATAAACAAAGATGCATAAATTTATCAGACATGTTTGTCATTTGTAAGCAAACACCTGAATTGGCCTGTCTCCCTTGTTGACAACTTTGAGAAGTACAGCCTTCCTTCCAGGGTTAAGAACTAGGCTTCCACCTCTACATATTATTTCGCCTGGAATTCTATCATCTTCTTCATTATCGGGAAACTTGTCAAGTGAAGGTACTGTGAACACAGTTTCCATGCATCAATGAAAATGTTAATGTAAGTAAGGCTTCAATTTGTGCTTTGCAGTTTTGTAACTCAACTAAAAAAAAAGTTCTCCAATATCAAACTGCATTACAGGTGATTCAAAAATTGCAGTCTGAGCACTATAATGCTATTGCAAGATATTTTGGGTGCACAATAGAGAGACAGGAATATATATTGGCTTATCTATATAAGTTTTCTTGCCTTACAATATATAGTCACTATTTAAATTAAAAGCACACACTATTGGAGTTCTAGGCAAATCAATGATCTTTTCGGGGGAAAAAATGCTTCAAATTAGCTGATAACAATTTTGTCTCCCACTACATTTATATATAAACAAGACAACAGAATTCTCCTTTGCCTAAAAAATTAGAAATATTGATCTTAATCAACAACTAAAAATTATATAAGAATTTTAATCAGGGGTTAAGTACAAATAAAATTATAAAAGAAATAGTTTGTAAAACTCCTATCTTGTTAATCTGCAAAGACGGTACATGCAACATTTGATTAGAGAAAAAGATGCTTAGAAATGGAAGCATTAAGTAGATATATAATGAAACATCTATCTTTAAGATCATATACAAGGCATACCTGGAAGAAAAGAACCAAACAATGCTTTCTCAAGGTTTCCATTCTCGCAAGCAACTGGGTCATGAACAGTGATTAACTTAGTCCCATCACGAAAAGTGGCTTCAACCTACATTCAAATTTATGGAATAAGATGACACCAGGAGGATGAGGGAGACTAAAATGTACTAACACATTACAAAAGGATTGACCTACTTGTATAGTTTTATCCTTTTAGGTTTTAAGAGCCATATTAACGAGAATAGCGGGGGTCAAAATATATTAAGAATTTTGTTCGCAAATCTGATTTAAATCACATATACAAGGTAAATTCCGCCTAGTTACAATGCTTGGTTGTTATTGTTGTCATTGTTGTATTCTTGGCACTAGACATGAAGATTGCCAATCTTGAAGAATTGTGAAGAATTTAGGGTCACGGAAACACAGAAAGATAAAACACATATAACACTGAATACATTGTTGATGGATGACAGGATACAAAAATCAAATCCTAATACCTCTTAATTAAACTAATGAATAGATCAAATACTAGTAACCTAGTATTAGTAGTACAGGCCCAATTCCACTAACATCATTAATGATTTCTAAGATTTTCCTACTCAATTAGAAGATTAATTGAATTAATTGAGTCCACAATATACTTTGGATATGCTCTAGATTAGTTTACAGGCATTTTCAAATATTCTCCAACATCTCACAGTAACAAGTTAACCTTTTGAATTGACAACAAAAATAATTTTAAAAAGAGGAATGTTTAAAAGTGTGGCCTAAAAGTATGTTGTTGGATTGCTAGACTAAAGGAATTGGACTAATGGTTAAACATGCTGATAAAAACCAATAAATTCTGCTGGCCCTTAAGCTTTTCTCTTTTAAAAATATAGCCACATTACCTGAACAGCATCCAAGAGATGTGGAACAGAAGGAAGAACTTGTCTCCTGTTGAATAAAAGGTGTGAGGACAAAATTTTTAAAGACTAGAGAACTGGTTCATTCCTCTTCTGATACTACCGAACAATATCAATTCAAAGAGATGAAATCTCAAACTAGTAATAATAATTATGATTAGCAAGCATAGGCAATCATCACCAGATAACCTAAATTGACATAGTACCTTCCTAAGAGTTCTCTCCCAATGCACATTAGTTCTGCCACAGTCTTCTCACCATCGCGAACAAATTCCAGAATCTATGGAATATGAAAAACAAAAATTAAATTATATATTTCCCAAAATCACAGGTATCTTCAACATGAGACAATCATGTTGAACTTTAGAATCTTTTTCATGGTAAAGCTAGCTCTCTTAGTGGGGATTTACTCAATCCGCAGTAATTAAATTAAGGGTTTGTTCGTTTCAGCAATTTCTTACAGAAAAAAAGAAAACAACTTTCACGTCTTTGAATTTTATGTATAACTTGAGACCTTGTTTAAGGAAATTAAGGGTGCCTTTGTTTCAGTGTGCTTATTTATTTATTTATTTTTACTGAAAAAAGAAATCAACTTCAAGAATTTGATTATAATGTATAACCTAATAATAAAAAAGATTAAAGAAAGAAAAAGAGAAAGAAATCAAGTTGTAAAATTACTTTATGAAATCAGAAACCAACGCACCCTAAGTATGTACCACTTAAACCAACTCCATTTGGACAAATTAAATTAAACCATATCATATATAATATATCAACCTTCAAAGGGTTAAGATTTTGGCTTCTGTATGCAATTGACAGTGGAATCCTTAACAGATTACAAAACTTCTCATGCAAAAAAGATTTAAAAAAAAAAGCAGACAAGCAAAACTACCTGTGTTGCTATAAGAGCAATAGCTTCGGTATAATTGAGTCTTAAACCACGAGCAAGGCGTTTCTGTGCAAGGAATCCAGCATTGTGCAGTTCTAGCTTTTCTATCTCTCTTGGACTCAGTTTCATTTCTCTACGTGTTCGATAAAAGTCCTCAACGAAATACTACTAGTAACTGAGGAAATTCCAGTATTAGTAAATAAAAAAACACGAAAGCGAAAGTACTGGCTAGATTCACATTCTGATTCTGAAATAAAATAATGAAGAACGAGAGTGATTATTCTTACCAGAGAAAAAAGAAAGGTTGAATTGTTGTGGAAGAGCTTTGATAATGGAGCACTGGAAGTAACGCGTGATTGGTGAATCAAAGTCCAAGCTATGTAAATTGTAAACAATTCATTTCAAATTTCTCCTCTCTCACACAGACAGACACACTAACATGTCGTCTGTCGGATGCTCACGGAATTTAGCTTGAGATTGAAAATAAAATTTTAATCTTATTATATAATTGTTAGCTTTTTAGTATTTTTAAAAAGATTAATCTCTCCATACAAGTGTTTTGCGTTTACAAATTTTACAAGTCCGAAGAGAACGAAACTCCATAAACGCGCTGCTTATGTTACAGGCTTCTTTATCGAACTTTTAAATCAATCTAAATCAATTAACGCATGAATATATAACTTCCATTTTTCAAAAGATTCTGTTTCTTTTTTTGAGTTTTTTGCCAAATTTGTTCGATCTCCTTCGTGCGTTCTCTCTTTGCCTTCGATCTCCTTCTATTTTTTTCGATTTTCATGATTTCTGAAATCAAACTTTGAAATTGTTTTGAAGATAATGGAATTTCAGAAATACACCCAAAGGATTATAGAAATACACTCAAAGAATTACAGAAATACACCCAAACGGTTACAGAAATAAACCAAACGATTACAGAAATACACCCAATATCAAGAGGAGATAGTATATTTCTTCTTGAAATCTTTTAATGTTTTGCTGGTTAAGGATGAGGCACATGACAGAGACAATCTAGAAAAAAAACCTAGAAGAACAGTAAAACAGCACCTTGAATAATGTTTCTTCGTTTTTTTGGTGATTTTTTATGGAGATTTGTATCTTTTCTTCTTGATTTCTTCTACTCTTCGAAGAATCGTAGTTTGTTTCGAATGTCGCTTGAATCTTGATGGTTTGCGTTTTGATTGAGGAAGAAGAGGAAGAGTGCGGCATAATGAACGTGTTGTAGGGCATGTGCGTTGGACGCTCAATTTAAAGGAGTGGGCGCGTGTTTTTCTCTTGGACTTCCCAACTTGTATAGCTTGTAAGCCAAAAATGCTTGTATGTATAGCATGTCTCTTTTAAAAAACTAAGATATAAATAGAAATATTATGTTCATAATTTATTTTTATGAAAAAAATGAAAGAAAATTAGATTCAATTAATCTCTACATTAAGTTATTTAACCAACTAAGTCCAACCAAGTAGTTTTAACCTAATTCACTTTCACGCGCTACTACTTTTAACAAATTTTTGACTTAACGCACGAATATATATAACTGTCTTTTTCATCTGGATTTTGTTTGCTTTTTTGAATTTTCTCAGTATTTCCTGCATTCTCTACGTTCTCTTCCTTCTATGCGTTCTCTTCTTTTTTATGTGTTATTTTCATTTTTTGTGTTTTCTTCGTCCAAGATCAATACTCTTTTATCTGATTTGAAGACCTGGATCAAATTTTTGAAATCAAGTAGTGAAATCAGGTTTGAACAGGTATTTCATTTTCGAGAATGATTCAAGTTTAGACTATCAATTGAACCAAAACGAATTGGATTATTGTTTTGAATCGAATCAAGTGGCTGAGGTGTGGTTCGAATCTAGTTAATGTAATTCGTTTGTAGCTTATGATTCTGTAGTTAAATAATTTTGTTTTTGTTTGAGAAAATTGATGTTCATGGTTGATGGTTTGAATTTGAATTATTATTTTGATGAATCTGTTTTGTTCTCAGTTTTGGTGCATTTGAAATTATAATTTGGTTTACTTTTGAAATGCTTTCGGTGTATTTCCAAGTTCAGGCTGTCAATTAAACCAGGGCGAATTGGATTATTATTTTGAATTGAATCAAGTAGTTGAGGTGTGGTTCGAATCTAGTTTATATAGTTTGTTAGTAGTTTATAATTTTGTAGTTGAATAATTTTGTTTTTGTTTGTGAAATTATTGTTCATGGTTGATAGTTTGAATTTGAATGTAATAATGTAGGAGTTCTGAATTTGAATTATTATTTTGATGAATTTATTTCGTTTTCAGTTTTAGTGCATTTAGAATTATAAATTGGTTTATTTTTGAAAATGCGTTCGGTGTTTTTCAATTTATGTGTGATGTTAATGAGCAGCTTGTGCCAAAGGTTGGGATGATTTTTAACATGCTTGAAGAAGCTGAAAAATTTTACAAAGATTATTGTAAATTTGCATATTTCTCTACAAAAATTCGGAACACAAATAAGAAGACAAATGAAAATAAGAACTAACTGATTACATATAGCAGAGAGGAAAAATGGAAATTGAACTATCTCCAACTCAGAAGACAAATCCCTCAGCTGGATTAAATTGTCCTACAAGAATTTATATACATATATTAAATGATGTTGGTGTTTGGATCATTTTGAAAGTTGTGTTGCATCATTCACATTCGTGCTGTCCAAATCAAACTGAGATGCTTAAATGGCACAGATAATTAAGCATGTCTGTACACCGTACAATTGAGAATAACGACAAAATTGGAATCAGACCAAGCAAAACATATCAATCATTTGTGACATCAATAAGAAGTCATCGTAAATTAAGTTTTATTTAAAAATATGTGAGAAATTACATTACGAGAGAAGTATGTAATGTTTCAGAACTAGAGGATGAAAAAGAATTTGAAAAATACTTATTAAGAATGAAAGAAAATAATAAGAATTTCTTTTTCGAGCTTGAACTTGAGGTTGATTGGTAAATTAAGATTGTTTTTTGGGTCGACGCAAGAAGTAGGGCTGCTTGTGAGTATTTTGGAGATGTTATTTCATTCGATACCAATTACAATACAAATAAGTAATTTGTTGTTTTAGTTTATGTGTTTTTTGAAACTACTTTCGGTGTATATAATATCGTTTTTCGGTGTATATATGATTTGTTTATGTGTTGTTGTCTTCAGGTATAATTTGGTTTTTGGTTCTTTTGTTGGTGCGAATCATCACGGTCAGTCAACACTTTTGGGATGTGCTTTGATGAAAAACGAGAATATTCAATCATTCAAATGGTTATTTGAATGTTGGCTTTATTGTATGAGAAAAAATGGTCCAAAAGGCATTCTTACTAATTAATGTGCATCGATGCAAATGGCTATTGAAACTTGTATGCCCACAACAATTCACAGATGGTGTATTTGCATATCATGAAGAAGATTCCACATAAATTAAATGGCTACAAGCGACACGAAGAAATTGAACACGAGATAGGTCATGTTGTTTGGAACTCTTTTACAAAAGAAGCATTTGATAGGAATTTGAATGATTTTTTGATGAAGTATGGTGTTGGCGATAATAAATGGCTTTCATGTAATGATGTATTTATTAGGATTAATTGATGTTATTACTTTTAGTGTCTGAATATTTATGTGTTTTGCTTGTGTAGTAGAGGTGTCAACCTATATATCTTTTGGTATATTTGATTATGATTTAGGTATTTTATCATTTTTTCAGAGTTTTTTGAAAATCGTCATTTATGGATCCTATTTTATCTTGATCACCACTTATGGATCGGAATGAGAAGCACACAAAGGAACAAGAGCATGCATACTTTTTTTTAACAAGTTTATTACACGCAATAGCTCATTTATCCAATTTGTCAAATAGTATGATAATTGTCTAGGAAATAGAGAGTAAAGAGAGAGAATCAGATGCTGCAGATTTTCATACTATCATACCGTATGCAACAAAATCATCAATAGAAGCTAAATTTCAGTATATGTATACTCACGAGAAGTTTAGAGAAGTCCATGCACAATTTAGAGGAATGGTGAATTACATCACAAGATCAACGTAGTTCGCTCTAGATTTTACGGTATATGAAATTGTAGAACAGGTTTCTAACTCAACATTCAACAAGTTAGTAGTTACATATGATGGGATATCAGCTAAAGTTAAATGCCAGTGCTTATTATTCAAGTCAACAGGGATATTGTACCGTCATTCTCTGAGCGCGTTAAGTTTTGAGCTAGTAGATAAAGTGTCACCAAGATATATATTAGAATGACGAAGTAAGAACGTAAAGAGGAGGCACACACACATATCAAGAATAGCCATGACGAGTCCTTATTGGAGCCAAGAAATAGAAGATTTGATGATTTGGTATTTCGGTCACAAAATATTTGTGAATTTGCATCACAATCTGAGGGTTAACAGCGATTCTGCACCGCGCTTATGATAATCCGATGGTTGAGATGCAAGAATATAAAGTCAAAAGCAAAGAAAAATGTCTGTTATCTCACAACGATGATTCGTTGGAAGATATTAACGAGTTTCAAAACCCTCCACGCATGACAACAAGAGACCATCCTAAAAATATATTGGAATCAAATACGAAAAAAAAAATTGCAAAACTTCAAAGAAAAAAAAAAAGAAAGCTCTAAGTGAGGTAAAAGTGTTGTGCTTTAAATAGAAAAAATTGAGTTTGTGCATGTTAATAGTTGTGCTAATATATGATTTACTTTTTGTAGTTGAACCTTTTAGATGGTTGATTAGTGGTGTAGTCAAATTTTAGCCATTATCATGGACATATTGTGAATTATCAGTTCAGAAATTCAAGAGAATAAGATATATTTCTCGGTATTTATTTGAAGGCATTTCGGTATTTTGTAACAGTTTCAGTGTAATCTATATAATATTTTTTTTATGGAAATGAGGTTTACTTTTTATATTTTCTTATTTTATTCCATTTTACCATATTACTGTTTGTTTTGAAATTAGTTTTTTCAATTTTTTCAAGGGATTTGTTTGTTTTAAATATACAGTACACAGACAATTCAATAGTTAAGCAATGTAGAAATTCAACCTACACAATTTCTATATCTTCCCATGAAAATCTACAGAAAAATTTATAAGCATTTTCGGTGTTTATTTGAATAGCTTTCGATGTATTTGGTGTAGCAATTCGATATATTATAGAAATTATTTTTCTTTTTTCGCATTTTTGTGAACCTGGATTCGTTCATATTAACATGATATCAATATAGTACAGACAGGTTCATAGAAGTTTAATTTTTTAAAGAAATTTTATGAAAATCTTGGATTGAATATTTACAAATATACAAAATATGTGTTTGTTTTAACTATACATTATACAGACAATTTAGTAGACAACCAATATAAAATTTCTTAACAATTTACAACATTCAAACTATCTACTATTAATATCTGTTAGGATTTTGTTGAATTAGTCCCACATTGCTCAGGATAGCAAATGGAGTGGGTGGCCTAGGCTATAAATATGAGGCTAAGTTCTCCATTTGTTTTTGCACCAGTCAGAAAACTTTAAGCTTGTATCTGATTTTTCTTTTTCTCTGTACTCTTTATTAGAGAGTATTGTGAGGTGTAGTTAGATATTTGCTTTGAGAGAGTGTGGGTGTACTGGGGTGCCGGTGAGAGAAAGAAGTCTATGTGTTATAACAATTTTTACATAGTGATATTCTCTGGTTGTCATTTGACAACGGCCGTGGTTTTTTCTCCGGTAATTGGAGTTTTTCACGTTAAATTCTTGTGTTGTGATTGTGTCTATTTTATTTCTCTGTCAAAGGTGTTTTCTCAAGGGGGAATGGTGTATTATTCCCAACAATATCTCATTATGAAAATTTACAATAAGGACTTAATAATGCAACAGATGGCTTGGAGAGTCTGATGGATTCGGATTCTTGAAAGATTTTATCTCTCAGTTGATTTATTTTGTCAAAGAGAATGAGCGAAACATGTTCGACTCTAAAATGATCAACTTGTTCCTACAGTTTAAAGAAATTTATTTATTAAACTCTGTTAATATAGTAATAGAAAGTTATCTATTTTTAACGATAGTTACCTATTTCCAATTCCTCCATACATATTTTTCCTTTTTGATTTTTTTTTCAGATAAATTATTTTCAGCTATTTCATCACATATATTGCACAATTCTAGCTAAAGACAAAAAATGAAATAACACATTAAAATAGGATAGTAACAAAAAACACAGTAAAATTTCTTAGATAGAAAGATTGATACATTGTATGCTGCCCACTAATGTTAATGTATGGTGCTTTGACTCCCTCATCGTTATCTATCAAAGGTTTTACTCTAGCAAACACTTTTATTTTGTGAAATTGTAAGAATCGAGACTAATTAATCGTCTAATTAAATAATTAATATTACCCAAAATAGAATCCGAAAATTTAGAATGAGGATTAGAGGATTTAAATATGATTTTTAGACTCAGTAGATTTTTCTGAGCCGAAAAATACATTTTATGCGAAAAATCGAGTAAAACCGCAAACTGGCAGCTGAATCGGTTGAACCGATTTAAGTCTGTCCGGTACTATGCGAGAAAAATTAAAAATAGTAGAAAATCTTAGGAAAATATTTAAATTCGAAAACCAGGCATTAATTTTAAAGGTTTGGCCCAAAGTTAGGCCAAACGGGCTAAAAACGCTAACGGATTGGATCGGGCCCAAGTTAGGCCCAAGCCCAACATATATAAGCACTTGAAGGCACCCACTTCAGCTCATTAAACACATTCAAGAAAGGGAGAGCAGCTGAAGTGAGAAGAGAGTGAGGGTTTCCAAAATTACTATTCAAATACAACTTCAATCCATCATATCTCAAGCTACAGTGCTCCGATTTGCGTGCCGTCAGCGGTTACGCGAAGCTCTTGTCGAGCCCGTTACTTTCATTTAACTTTCATAGGTAAGATTTTGAATTTTTCCCTTCTTCCTATTGCCCTAAGAATTTCGAGTTTGGTGAGTGTTGATCTTGAGAAAAATTTGTGTTTTGGTTGTTTAGGTACTAATCATTAGTGAGAAAATGTTGGGTTCTATCCCAAATTTCAGTGAATGAGGTAAGGTTTCTCAAGAACCCTTGTACATTGATTAATTTTGAGTGTTAGATTTTGATTTATGTGAAATGAATAATGTTAGTTTGAATATTGAAGCTTGTTGAAATTGCTTTGGACATTTGGGAGCCTTTGAATATGAGTTGGTGGCTTGTTGGTAAATTGGAGCTTATTGGAGTTCAATTTTTGGGTTTTTGGCATATTGAGAATCGGCCAAGGTATGATTTCGGTTTCCTCTATATAATATATAATATTTTTGGACACTTAAGCTAGTGACCCATAGGATAGGATTGAATTAAATTGGTTGTTGGAATTATTGTATGATGATTTGATGATTTGGGATGTTGACAAATTGAAATATTGATATTGATAGTATTGTATTGGAGATTGAGATTTGAAATTGATTATGATGAATGTTAGAAATGGTGGAAAGATAATTGAATTAATGTATTGGTTGAGACATGAATGTATTATTATGTATTTAATAATGGAGATTGATGATTTCATGAGGTTTGGTGGTGAATTGAGGTATGAAAAATGTGAATTTGATATTTTTGGGAGTCTGATAAGATGGTGGTTTAGCTTTGGTTGTGAAATGGGAAAATTGAGAATTTGTGAACTTTTGGTAAAACTGAAAGTTTGATGAACTTCAATAAATCATATCTTGAGCTACCATGTTTGAAATTCAATGCATTCTATATCAAATGAAAGATAATTGAACAAGCTTTAAAATAGTTTAAATTTGTGGAAATCCGAATTTGGTAGAAGAAGATATGATTGTTGAAAATTTGGTGTCAAAATTTGAATTCTGCAATGTTGCAGAATTTTATGATTTTTGGTTTGTGTGCGCACGCAGAACCCGTGAATTTTTGAACCTGTGCGCACACACAACCAACGAAGTTCTGCAAGCTGTGCGCACGCACACGTTGGAAGGTGCATTCTGTTAAGGGTGTTCGCACGCCTTGTGCGAGCGAACAGAATTGAAAAATTTTGCACTTGTGCGTACGCACCCTGTGCGTACGCACATGCCCTATTTTTCAACTAAACTCTTGTTTTTAACTATTCCACCTTTTTAACAAGCTTGTAAACTTCTGTGACACCTATTTAATACTTTTTGGCTTATTTTGGATATTAAAACATATAGAAAAGTCTTAGGTGGAATTAATTGGTATTTTTCTAGAAAAGTAGAGAACGGAGGCTTAGGTTTTTGGTATACTGAGGATGGGTTTGGTAGAGTGAGAAAGAAGGAAGATACATGAATTGAGAAATTGATGAACTAATGAGTTCGGAAAGGAAATGTTGAATTGACAATGGTTGAGATGAGTCGAGGACTCGGAGTTTGAAATGATGAATTATTGATACAATGAAGTAATAATTTTTCAAAACCACTGATGTACCATTTTCAAATTGAGATTATTGAGACATTATGTGCCCGGCAGGGACGGCGGTTGGATCCCGCTTGTCGAGGTAGCGGCAGCAGCGTAAAGGCGGTGGTTCGTCCCGCTTGCGTTGAGATGTGAGGTCCGTGGCAAGAGTATCATGTTTGCATCCCTTCGGATCACTAGAGTGTGCATGCACAAAATCCTAGATGGTATTCCGAGTACCATATCTCGAGGGTTCCCAACTATGATTCTGAAGGGCGACATCTCCATGTAGATGTATCGGGTTGGCAATTGAACCGACAATGTGATATCACAGCCAATAGGACAGGCATTCATCATGTGCATCTTCTATCTGTTTGTTTGCTTTGCCGACTTAAAATTGCTTGCCTATTTGTATAACATGTCTAATTGCCTACTTGAATTACTTGCCATGTATGCCTATACTTGTGTTTTACTTGCATTAATATTAATTATGTTTTCTACTGGGATTGAGGAGGTTCGGAAGGCGGTGGCGATGGGATCGCATGGAGGATAGATTGGTGAAGGCTGTGGGACAGCGGAGAACTGTTAGATTAGAAAAAAATTCCCTAAGATTTTATTATGTTAAGTTTACATTATGCTTTATTGTTTTAATTATGCTTTAAGATGAATCTTGTGATGGATATGAAGTTCTAGGATTGCTTCTAGCGTCCCGGAGTCTTATATCTTACATCATCGGGCACTATTACCATACTGAGAACCTCCGGTTCTCATACCATACTCTGTTGTTGTTTTTCATATACAGGTCACAAGTCACAACCCACCTCGGTGAGTTGTTCTGATGGTGACAGAGTGGAGGATCTTGGATGTATTTTGGAGTCTTTTTACTTATTTTGTTTATACCTCTCACTTTTGTATTTACTTTTGCCTAGAGGCTTACTTTGAGAGAAAAACTTGTATAAGCTATTTTTAAACTTTCAGATTTCTGTATGGTCTGTATATATAGCTAGCCGGCTTAAACTCCGCGAGCTGTGGCTAGATCTTCATACTATTATACTCTCATATTTTGTTATATTATGTCTAAATCTTGTGCGTTAAGTTTGTAGCTTCGTGAGTACGTTTTGAGCTTTTCAAATCCTGTTTTTGAGTTGTATCCTTCATCGGGCTTCTAGAATATACTACTTCTTCTATATATAATACGTATAAGCCTTAGAACTGTCGTAACCTTTGATTAACCTTTGCTTTATGACACGAGGTAAGACTTAGGATAATTAGGGCGTTACAGAAATCATCAAGCCCTAAAAATCAAAGAAAGCCAAATATCAGGTGGGACATAGTATATTCATATAATTACACCAAAATGAATAAATGATAACGTCACACAAACAAATACCAGTGCACCTTATTTCAAACCGAAGTGCATCGAATTTATATAATGATAACAACAGACAAAAACAAGAGAATTTATACAAAAAATGGAAATATGTATCACATAAATAATTTGTTCTAGCTTCTGAAGGATACTTTTTGTGATATGGGTTAAGGACATGAAATTTTTTGTTTGGAACATCCGCAATCCATAGCCACCAATGGTCCGTATAGCAAACTGGGGCAAATATCTAAAGTTTGGCTAGAGAGAACAATATTTTAATCTAATTGGCACCTAATAAAAGAATTATTTAAGAAACTTTATAAATAAAAACTTACAAATGAATGGGATGCAAGATTTTTTTTAATACAGAAACGACAGATACTCCTTATACTCTTCGATGCGGAAAGGCTTGTTAGTTTTTGGATCGATGTAGTTGTCCTTATGTTTCGCCGACATGACATTCTGCAAAATTTGAATAATACCAAAAGAAACAGCTTCAGCACACAATATATTTTTAAAATACACTGATAGTTCAATAGTAGTAAAGCTTACCACAATATTAGAGGGACATAGTATATGAGTTTTTCAAATCTTTCAATTTTTTTCCTGTTCAAAATGAGACACATTACGAAAACCACTTAAAAAAACAAAAAAAAAAATCCAAACTTATTACATATATGGCACAACAACTCATAAGAAAATCATTAATGTTAATCTAGGATTACCAAATTTTCAATATATGAGTTAGCTTTTAAAGATGCAAAGTGCATTCTAGTTGCCTCGAGTTGAGATTCATGGTTCAGCCTGAATATCGTTTTCCACTCATTAGTGTTGTCATCTTGACAAGTCTTGATATTTGTGACCCAGTGATAGCATTTCTCTTTAAGTTCCTCTGGTATTTCCTTTTACTTTACCAGAGTTTTAAACTTGTCAAGAAAGCTCAGAGTAGGCTGCACCTTTTCTGGTGGGGGACTTTGCTCCTTAGCATATGTCAATACTGCTGTAACCCCAGTATTCATCACCTCAACCAACTGTTCCAACTTTTCAACTAGCTCTGGGCTGTCTTGAGAATTTTTCATTTTAGCTGGTGATTCACCCTCTTGGGTAATTGTAGCTTCATTACTTGATTGACTAAAGGCAAGGCTAAATGATGGTGCACCAAAGTCATCATTCAATAAAGCATTAATTAGCAACTATCGTTATCCCAGCTTTCAAGTCTTGAGCGGGTGGATGACTACATGGTGACACATAAAATAATTTAAGAATGCACAGAAAATATTTTAAAAGAATTTTATTAAGTAGAGCTTACACATTAGGAGGAGCTACATGCTGATTTTTTTTTAGAGCTTCCTCATGAGCTTTTTGTTGAGGTTGTTCTTCCGTATATTCCTCCGTGGGAGACTTCGCAACAGATTGTTGAGGTTGTAGAGGATTGCAGGATTACACAAAAAGAACATTAAAGACAAAAATGAAATAACACATTAAAATAGGATAGTAACAAAAACACAGTAAAATTTCTTAGATAGAAAGATTGATACGTTGTATGCTGCCCACTGATGTTAATGTATGGTGCTTCGACTCCCTCATCGTTATCTATTAAAGGTTTTACTCTAGCAAACACCTTCATTTGTGAAATCATCAAGCCCTAAAAATCAAAGAAAGCCAAATATCAAGTGGGACATAGTATATTCATCTAATTACACCAAAATGAATAAATGATAACGTCACACAAACAAATACCAGTGCACCTTGCTTCAAACCAAAGTGCATCAAATTTATATAATGATAACAATAGACAAAAGCAAGAGCATTTATACAAAAAAAATGGAAATATGTATCACATAAATAATTTATAACAAATTTATTAATTTTTGTTCTAGCTTCTGAAGGGAACTTTTTGTGATATGGGTTAAGGACATGAAAATTTTTGTTTGGAACATCCGCAATCCATAGCCACCAATGATCCGTATAGCAAAATGGGACAAATATCTAAAGTTTGGCTAGAGAGAACAATATTTTAAACTAATTGGCACCTAATAAAAGAATTATTTAAGAAACTTTATAAATAAAACTTACAAATGGATGGGATGAAAGCTTTTTTTGTTCAGAAATGGCAGATACTCCTTATCTCTTCGATGTGGAAAGGCTTGTTAGTTTTTGGATCGATGTAGTTGTCCTTATGTTTTTCCAACATGGCATTCTGCAAAATTTGAATAATACCGAAAGAAACAGCTTCAGCACACAATATATTTTTAAAATACACTAAAAGTTCAATAGTAGTAGAGGCTGTAGAGCTTACCACAATATCAGAGGGGACAGTATATGAGTTTTTCAAATCTTTCAATTTTTTTCCTGTTAAAATTGAGACACATTGCAAAAACCACCTACAAAAACAAAAAAAAAATCCAAACTTATTACATATATGGCGCAACAACTCATAAGAAAATCATTAATGTTAATCTAGGATTACCAAATTTTCAATATATGATTTTGCTTTTAAAGATGCAAAGTGCATTCTAGTTGCCTCGAGTTGAGATTCATGGTTCAGTCTGAATATCATTTTTCACTCATTAGTGTTGTCATCTTGATAAGTCTTGATATTTGGGACCCAGTGATAGTATTTCTCTTTAAGTTCCTCTGGTATTTCCTTTTACTTTACCGGAGTTTTAAACTTGTCAAGAAAGCTCAAAGTAGGCTGCACCTTTTCTGGTGGGGGACTTTGCTCCTTAGCATATGTCAATACTGCTACAACCCCAGTATTCATTACCTCAACCAACTGTTCTAACTTTTCAACCAGCTCTGGGCTGTCTTGAGAATTTTTCATTTTAGCTGGTGATTCACCCTCTTGGGTAATTGTAGCTTCATTACTTGATTGACTAAAGGCACAGCTAAATGATGGTGCACCAAAGTGGGAGAAAAACAACACCAAATGCAACAAATTGTTGAGGTTGTGGAGGATTGCAGGATTACACAAAAAGAATTATGCAGCAAAAATATTAGAAAAGGAATTTAATTAATGCAACAACACTAAGTGCACCTCAATTTACATGAAATACACCGAAATACAAACTAAATACGCTGCTATTATTTCTCAATTGCATCACACAATGTCAATTCAAAAAGACATACAACTCAATCAAACATGCACAAAATGACATCAGAAGCACTACAACAAATTTCTATGGGCTAGTTACACAAATCCTGAACAAAATCCCTCAAAAATGGACAAAAATTCATGTAAATCACTCAAACATGCAAAAAAAATATCAGAAGCACTATAATAACATTCTGTTGCCTAGTTACAACTAAAAGAGAAAAACAACACCAAATGCACCTCAAATCACGTGAAACACATTGAAAGACAAGCCAAATACACCGAAACTATAAGAAAAAGAATTTAATTAATACTTACGCGTTAATAGGCTTCTTCTTCTATATATTCCTTTATGGGAGACTTTGCAGCAGGTTGTTGAGTTTGCGAAAGACTTGAGATAGGGGTTTTCGAAGAAGGAGCAAATACTTGAAGTGGAACTCTAATAAAGACATACAATGAAGAAGTTAATATTCAGTAAACATTCAGGTGCAAATGATTAACTCAATGATTAGAACATTGAAAGTGAATTGGAAAACTCACATGTCCAGTGATTTAGATTGAGAATGAGTTTGTTTTCGAAGAACAATCATTTGTTCTTTAGGATCATTATCGATATCAATAGTTGTGCTACTCATCCTTTCCTGCAATTAGATTTCTTTTTCTATTCTTGCTTCATGAACAAGGTTTACTTCATGCAATGTTTCTTCTTGTTTGTTGAACTTGTAATGTACCGAAATCATCTCACCACAACACCTCAAGTAATAAAAATACATCTTCTGTTGTATGAGAACTTATATATTTGTAGTTTTTTCTTTTTTTTTTCTTGAATAAAATCTTAAAGGGGGTTTTTATCCTAAAAAACAGATATGAAATTAGAAGCAGATTATGGTAGCATAAGAAATAAAGGAAATGGTAAGAGAAATAGAAATTACATGTTATCACTTGACTGATTTACAAAACTCTGACAGCATGTCTGTGTTTGAAATACAAAATCATTTTCACTCGACAAATTTACATGTGGCTTTCTAAGGACAAAATAAATATTATTCAGTAAAACTAGAGTAATTACATAAGGTTTTAGGAAATTTTGGCAAAGAAATAATTTCAGATATTGAATCTTACATTTGTGAAAAATCATATTGAGCTTTTGTCAAGTGGAGCCCACTTTTTGGAATATATGTAGTTTTTTCCTGTATCTTGAAAAAGCAAACAATCATCATGCAAATAAACATAATAAAATTGACAAAATACACCGAAAATTAACACATACTTTTGTACAGGTTTATCATTTTTTTCTTCAATCTCATTTTTGTTATTTCTTGCATTTTTTCAAATCGGGTTGTTCAAAAGTTTCAATTTAAGATTTGTTTCCCTTTATCTCTGGATGATGAAGTTTCTGGAGCTTTAGATGAAGCCATTGTTATAGAAAAGGGAATAAAATCAGGGAAAGAAAAAAGATGAAGTTGGAGATAGAACAATTACTAGATAGAATGAGGAGAAGAATAAGTGAAAGAACCTGAAAATTAAGGAAGTCACTGTTGTGTTATCGTTGATTGAGGAGGTGTTGCCGAAGAGAACGGTGAAAGGAAAATAGAGTTCTTCTTTATTGGAGGTGAAGGGTTTTTGTGGTTTGTTTTTTCAAATTTGAAAAAAAAATTCTTGAAAAGTAAAACTAAAGAAGAGAGAAGCTGTAATTAATGGAAAAACGTGCTGTAATGGATATAATTATTGGATTTATGGAGGCATGGGTAGTTAATGGACTTTGTTTAGATTAATTAATTGAATATAACATTTAAAGAGTCTTGTTCATATAGGATTAAACATTATATTCCCAGTTTGATTGCGATGAACGTCAATCCTAAAGGAGAGTTTGTTAGTCAAAATTAAACAAGTTTTAAAAATCGAGTTTGAGACTCGTTTGGTATCTTCAAAGATTGTGAATCTCATCAGGAAGAGTTTATCGACAAGAAAGATGGATTTAATCAGATTAACTCTTAAAAAAAATAGGTGAAACAATTGAAATGGTAAGGAGGTTAACAAGTAAAGATAACTAGTAGCAGTCACATGATCATCTACAAATGCGCGAACAATTATCAAAGAATTTTTACACATGGAAAATATGTTGAAGTTTGATTGGTCAATGATTCTTATAAATAGTTGAAGAATGGAAGGAATAAGGGTTGAAATTCGTTTTTAGAAAAATACTCTCGCACACTCACATTTCCAATTCTTCATTGACTTTCTGAGTCTGCAAAGAGCTTTTTTTTTCGTAAAATTTCTTTCATGTCTTTTATATTTCTTTAAAATTTTTTGTAATCTTTACTCTTTCTGCAAATTTACTTTCCTTTGCAAAGTCTTTGTTTTCTTCTTTAACATTTCCGTATTGTCTTTCGAATTCAAAGTCCTTTGACCTTTGTTAAAGGTATTTTATTGCTTTATTTTAATTTCAAGTCATTTACTTTGTTCTGTAATTTTGATTTCAAGTCATTTAAATTCCCTTTACATTTCAAATTTTTCCTTTCCTTCTATATTCGTCCAAAATTGGGATCTTTTGGTGCACAATTTGAAAACTGGTACTCATAAGAGGAGTAGGTTTCACTTATAAATCATTAGATATCGAACCAACCTAGATTTTGCTAAAAATCTGCATAACAGATTCTTTGTTTAATTTTTTGTTTTTGGATTCTCTGGCTTTGGATGACTTTGGATGCCGAGAAGTTTTTAAATTCTGAGTTTTTGTTGAATACTTGATTAATATTGAGGATACAAATGTAATAGAACAAGATTCGGTTCAAGAAAAGAGCGAAAGAAAAGTAGATAAAATCTTGATTAGTTAGTTATTCTGTTTCATGTCAATAATTTTCATGTATATAGCATAGATTGCAAATCTTGTATTTAGAAGTGTGATTCAGTTTTTAGCTCAAAATAATATGATTAGTGTGTATTGATTCTTAATAATATTTTCCATTCTAAATTTCTGAATTCATTTCTTTAGTTCTTATATTACAAGAATTCTTTTCTTAGAGTGTTTATCTTTCGGGTAATATTAGGCAACAAATAACTTTTTTGAATAACATGAATAATTGCCAATCAAATCAAAACACATTATATTTTTAAATTAACCACCTAAATTTTAATATTAGAATAACCATCCGCACACATAGTAAAATAAATATCCGATATATTCATTATTCACATTGTTTAGTATTTTTCATTGTCTTCCTATATTTTTTCTTATCTTAATTGT
>NC_029794.2:13625404-13628857 GCF_000816755.2 Arachis ipaensis | reverse complement strand
CAATTTCATTAAATTAGTCACTTTACTGAATCAGTGACCAGTTCGGTTCTCACAAGTCACAACCTTGGTTTTTAAGCGCGCTCTCTCTCTTCGAGCCTATTCTCCTCGTCTTTGTTTGATTTTCTTTAAGCGCGCGCTCTCTCTTCGATCTCTCTCTCTCTCTCTCTCCGACCTCACTCTGTCTCACCGGTTCACTGCGAACGTGTCTCTCTCTGCTCGGCCGTGTTCTCCTCGCTGTCACCTCCATTTCTCCCTCGCCGCCCGTAAGCACTGCTTCTTCAGTTTATTTTTGTCCTTCCGTGTCTGTGTGTGGTTTCTTGTTGTTAGAAACTTAGAATTGGTTAAAGTTTGAATCTTGTACTATCATTGGCTATTAGATTGCACGGTTCTGCTTTTTTGATGCATTCCACCTTTTCGAGGGAATGATGGAAATTGAATTTGGAAACTTTTGTAACTTTGTGAAATTGGAGTGGTTTATTATTCAATGCATAGTTTATGTCATTTTTTTTTATTTCTCGCAGCCTTGCTGAAAAGCATTCGTGGGGAAGAGTAAAAAGAGAGAAGAAACAAGAGGATGGAATTGTCGGTGAGCTCAATATGTGACTCAGAGATCCCTCTTCAACTGCGCAAAATTGATGACTTGGTCGCTTCATCCTCCAAATCCCTCCAATCCCTCAAGTCCACCGCTCATGAAACAGCTCAACTTCAAGGTCTTAGGGTTTCTACTTCATGCTTTACTCTGGGCTACAAATCAGAAATGTTACTGTCGTTAAGTTTTTATTCTTGTACTTTAAGCAATTGCAGGTACTCCTGGTTTTCTTTTCTCATTTTTTATTCTACAACTTCCTTTTTTATTTTTCATTCTAGATTTTCTTCTTAAATTTTTATTTTTGTGGTTTTTAGTTAGAATTGAAATCGCTCATCTAGTTTTCGTGTTTGCAATAAATCATCGTGTAACCTTTTGGGAACATATTGATAATTTAGTGTTACCTCTCTGCAACCTTTTTTTTGTTTTGTTTTTTTTTTTTTGTTTTTTAAAATTAAATTGATCTGCTGTATATTATTTTGATGGTTCAGTTAAGACCCGTAAAGAAGCCAAACGAATGGCCTTGTCGGATGCTATTGCCTCTGCAAAGGCTAGAGTGGAAGGCCTTAAGGCAAGCATTCAGCAGCAGCAGACAAAGAAACAAGAGTTTGCGGAATTTCTCGCTCGACAGTCTCTTGGTAATTACCTTTTTTTTGCATGTGGTTGCAACTATTTCTAGCTATTTAAATAAATAAGCTGTTTCTGGTTTTGTTTCTGTAGTAGAGTGGAAGTTGTTAACATCCGCTTTATAACTTGTTAACACCTAATACGTAATTTGTTTAAAGATTTTCAGTTGTTCTGGCATTGACATTTGAATCACATGGTTGTAGATAATTTTTCTTGTGTTTGTACTTGGTTGTTTTTGGTGGGCATATTTTACGCAAAAATGTTATTTGCACACCAAAATCAGTCACCTTGTACTTTTGTATAAATATATATGTAGTTTAACTCATTTTCAATGTGTATTTTGTATTTCAATGTATATTCTATACTGTTGGCTAATTTTGGTGACTGATTTTAGTATACATCTAGTATGATTGTATTTTACGTGATGGATTAAAACTTATGTAGTTATGTGTAAACTTTCACAAATTATATGTTGAATGGAATCAAGTTATACTAAATAATACATTGGCTGGGTCGACATAGCAGAATTGTCAAAGATTTTGTTACAAAAGTTTTGTTATATGTAATTTGTACAGAAAGGTTTCTGACTTGAACTATAATTCACTGGAAGATTTAAATATTGTGAAAAATGTGTGAATTTTATGTTTGAGGTTTAGTTCTTTATTGAAATTCCTGATGTAAGATACTCTATGGATCCTTGATTATTGAGTTATGGATCAAAGTGGGCTGGCCAATGACAAAGATGCTACTTTAACTTACGTTTATAAAAAGATGCTACTCATAACATCAACATACATTCTGAATCTCTACTACATGGGTGGACAGATAAATGGATATATCTTAGATATTGGGACCAATAAAAGTTGTCTTGATTGTAACATTATTGTTGCATTATTCTGTCATAAGAGGATACTCAGTGGTGAGTATTACATAGAGAAAGTTAGTGCTGTTTATTTCAAGGGAGCGTACAGTTCCAGATTTTGTGAGAGGTATTTGAAGTTATGGTTTTAGCCATAGTGCTAGTGCAGCAATCTCTGGTCTATTACTTAAGAACATATGGGGAATTTTCAACCGCAGTAAGCTCAAATATGCAGAAGTGAAAAACACAAGTCATAGAATCAGAAAAAGAAATAATGCATAGGGGGCGGGATTAAAAGGAACAAAATATGATATTAAAATCAACTCGGAACAAATAATACTTAAATGAAAATAAAGATGGTTTCAAACTCAAACAAACAGGTTTGAGCAAATAAACAAAAGAAAAAAGAAACCCAAGTTATGGTGGGATAAGGCTAGATTTAGGGTTGGCAATGGATAGGGTAGGGTAGGGTTTGGACTCTACCCTAATCTTACCTGCAGGTTGAAAACTTTTTTAAAACTCAATCCTACCCTACCCGTGGGTTGAGTAACTCTACCTGCACCATAAAGTTCTCAATCCTATCCTACCTTACCCTATCCGCAGGAAAATTAAAATTTTCAAGCAAATATAAAATTCAATCATTCCATATTTCATACATATTAATAAAATAGAAAATAAAAAATTAAATTCAAAGTAAAATTAAAAACAATAAAATCTTAAAGAAATTCAACATAAAATTATAAACGTACTAAATTAGAAAGAAAAGAAAAGACAGCATCTACCACTTTCAAAGGGAAGTATACGAAGATTAAGTTTGCATTATTGCCCTTCATTTTCCATGGTAAAGATAATAATTAGATATTAGCACTGGTGTAGTGTAATAAGCCATAATGACCAACTTAAAATGTAGCAGTTAGCATCTGTCAACACAAATCCCTCTGGCCTCTATCTTTGTAATGGCTACTATGCTACTACTATATATTATATTATTATTGTGCATTATAATTAAAGGTGTTGGTGCCACCAACTATCTGCAATTCATCTTGGAAATCATTATAGCAAGCTGCAAATATTATAAATGAGTAACATTGTAAAGAGAAAAATAGTTATCCCTTAGTATCATTACTTGCCAGAATGCAGCATAGTGCGAATTTCCTTTTCATCTCTTAATCCTTTTGATCTCTGGAATGTTGATTTTTAATCATGTTTTTAGCACGAGTCAAAAGTGCTTTCATCCTGGTCTTCCATTCATGTATATCCTATCAATTTAATCTTTTGGTTGAGTGATTTTATGACATAGTATTAAAATTTTTATGACTAAAAAAAAGCTAGAGTTTAATATTTGTTATTCTAAAAAAAAAAAAAAAAGAAAAAAAAAAAA
>NC_029794.2:13616352-13625363 GCF_000816755.2 Arachis ipaensis | reverse complement strand
TAAAAAACATGTTAAAAATATAATTATTCATATGCATCCCTTTTTTAGTTTAAACATTTAGACTGAGTAATTTCATACTATAATATCAAGAAATCTATATTCTCTATTTACACATGATTTCTGGTTGCAACTCTTGTGAAAGAAGTTTTGAAGGATGATTTACAATGGTTTTGTAACTATGTCGTCTCTATTTCCCTTTTCCGTTATCTTTATTGACCGACTTACTGATGTTTGAAATTCTGTGATGTAAGAGATATTATGAACTACTCTGAGCTCATCTCTCCTAGCTTCCTTTTTCTTCTGTAAATAGCTTTAGCAGCATCTGAAGGGAGGTCAAATGAAAGAATTGAACAAGATGAAACACAGGAGGCCATCTCTTGGTACAATAGGGTCCTTGGCTTTCATGTTGAAGGTGGACACGGTAATTGATGTCAATATTTTTGTCCATGGATTATTCTTTTCAAACTTACTATCACTAATTCTTCTGCTCTTCAGGAGTAAAATTCACATTCAAGAATATAAACATGAACAACCCAAATGAGGAATATTCTTTTACCATCCGCCATGAAAACAATACTTACACATGTAAGCAGGATATCCGGTTTCATCTATGATCTTAAAAGTATACTGATATACTAGCTCAAGAAATCTGAATTTTGTCTTTTGTATCAGTGTTAAGTTGTGAACCTTCCCTTGAAAACACAGAAGATCTGATCCATGAATTAAACAAGACAAATGGGTTATTTAAATTTGCTAGAGTAATGAGGAAAAAGTTCCAGGAGGCAGTGACACAAGGTATAGTCATATCTCTAGTCTTTTATATGAGTGCATTAAGCCATTAAGACCATGGGGTTCCTATATATTATGAGGCTGGAAGTCTGGAACGGCCACTTCAATCACATCACAATTGAGCTGACCTTTTGTTCAATCTAATTATTATTTGATGTAAACCATGAATTTGTCTTTATGAGGAGTAAACCAGATGGTATTCTGTCAAACTGAGTCATTGCTATTCATCATGTTTATCTTGGTCAAATGATGTTTTATTTGTTAGTCCAGTTTATCATTACTATTCTTATTGTTTATTATATGAATGTTATTTTTCAAATATATTCTGTTGTTTGTCTGTTAAGATAATATTATGAACCCTAGTCTGTTGCAGTTCTATCTTTGTCAAGCTCTGACATGTTACCCTTCTCTCAACTTGTTAAATAGTATTTGGAACATTGATGAAAAAGGGCTTCTTATAAGTGTTATATTCTAAAATTATGAAAAAACAGGGGGTTTTGTTCAGACTACAGTTGAACATGAAGAATCTATGTTGATGTCTGCATCTGCTCCAGTTTTATCAATGTCATCTGCTAGAAGTGATACTACGGCTGAGGGAATCAATGATCATGTTGAGCCTGTCAAAGTTAATTCAAATATTAACAAACAACATATTCAAAGAAGGGTAAATTCAGGAATTCTATCTCCTGGTTCCGCATCATCCATTCGCCGGTCTCCTCGTTTGAAGGTATGATGCAATTAGTTGTGTTTGGATATATTACTTGAAAAGTGATTTTAAAAATGTATGTTTGTATCGATTTTCAAATTTTGTTTTGCATAATAAATTACTGGACATGGCGTCGTTTGATCCATGTGGCCGATTCCACCTAGTGGGATAAGGCTTTATTGTTGTTGTATATATTTGATTCATTTATCAATGGATAAACAGGTAAAATGGTCCCACGTTGAAAAAATTTCAACCTGAATAAAGTAGAGCAGTATGAGTATGATTATGACTCTGTTTTCATATTCGATGGCCTAAAATAGAAAACATTAATTAGTATTTTCATTTTGATTTTTTTGTTGTAATATAAGAAAATTCAACTCAATACTAAACCAAAATGAAAAGTCAGAATCAAGTAGATTATAACTAAAATGTAAATATAACTCTTCCCAGCACAGAAAAGAAGTCTTCAGAATTTGATATTGTCAATTGCAAGCATGTAGACACATGCTGCCACGATATGTTTGAGGTTATATCTTTACCCATTCTTCAGTTCGGCAATGTTGCATCCCCTCCCATTCCCCACCCCCACCGGGCTGGACTTCTGTCATTGTTTAATGATAAATTCATTTTAGTGGCAACTTTTCTACATTAGAAAACTGTGTTGTTCTGGTATGTCTCTCTGAATATGACAGTTACTGGTGTGGTATATCCTTATATGCAGGCCACGAGATGAATCCAAATGGAGGATGCTTGCCTCCTCATTTTATGATGCATGCTGAGTTTGCTGAAGTGATCTTTATAGGCATGACTTATGGTTAACGTTGCTAAGAGCTAACAGACACTTCAGATTTATTTACCTTCTCGATGTCTGTATATAGCAGATTAGAGATCTCCAAAAAATGGATATTGTATCTTATTATGTATTGGGAAACAGGAATTTAATGTAGCTTTTTTGAAAAGCCGTGTTCCTTATGTGGAAATTGCTTCTTTTTATATCCCCCTCTCCCTCCCTTGATATCCGTCGTTATGGACTTATGGTACCAATATCTTGCATTGGCTTTGTAAATGAAGCAGTGTATTCAGTTAGATCTCCATGGTTTTTGTGTTTTCTTTTTGGCTACCCTTTTGTGTGAATTTTCTTATTGTTAACCATTATGTATCAAGCTTTTGCGTGTGAAAGTTGCTGTAAAATTACCATGTGACCTAGACACCTAGTGATTATGATTGCCAGTCACATAAAGTGTACTCTATTCTTGAGCAGTTACATTTGTTGCAATCTGAAATATTTCTCACTCGCCCTTTCTGCTTGTGGACTTAGAGCAACATAACATGTGGTTGCCGCACCCTGCGATATTGATTTGAGTAACTTGGATGCGATGAAAAATAGGGAATCTGCAAGGAAGTTATGTGAACGTTGAGTAACTTCTTCAATCTTATATCAAAGTGTGAAACAACCATACCGATGCCAAAATAATTAGCGTTTGTTCTTACCCGTAATTAAGCCCCGATGAGCTCTAATAATTCTTGGATGAACTGCATTGATAGTTACTCTAGCATTCCTTGGCTGTGTTATCACCCAATTTCCAAGAATATTTTAGAGGGACATGCAAAGTTTTAACTTTCGTAGCATAATGAAACATAAAGTTTAGGTGTGTTATTATGATGTCATTCTAACCTTGTGCTGTCTAGCCATTTCCTTCACATGTAGAATGCTGGCCAATTTTGACTGAGCATATAAGCGTGTGCCATTATAGCTGCATTTGTCATGGGGAAGAGAATTACAATGGTTAGTATCCATCATTTAGTGCAATTGTTAGACATGTTCTGAAAATTTAGCATATAAGAAGCAAGTGATGGTGGTACTTTTTTCCGGCGACCATGTCATTGAAGCGAAAACAGCCTCTGGATGACAGAGGAAACGTTTATTATTCTTCCTTCAATGCCTGTCTTCTTTGCTGTATCTATCAATTTCTCTAATAGAATCTTCGTTAACAAAAAATGTCCTGCAATTAAAGTTGGAAAATAGTAAACAAATGAATTATGTGACTTTTCTTTTTCTTTACGACCCATCTTGAATTTTGTTGTATTTTATTTATTGTGTCCTCTAATCATGTCTCCTTTTCTGTTTGTTCATTATTTTTCTTTACCCCCTCTCTTTTTGTTGTCTTCGATTCTTTGGTTCAGATAAGGAGAACAACAAAACATAATCAATAGAAGTATTATATTATGGGAATGGGCCATGTAGTTTGTTTTGATTTGGAATCAATTAAAAAATGGCGCATGCTTGCTCTTGCTCGGTGATTGATATATTTGTTTATTAAAAATGAAGGCATGACCAAAAAAAAAAAAAAATGAAGGCTAAAGTATTTTTTTTTTGTATTGTGACGTGGCCAAAGCCTAAAAATTATAAAGCAGCAACTATTCGAGAAAAAGATATCCCTCTACAATCATTAGTAAAAATTAGTCTTAATCTAGTCGGGAACTGATCTATAAAAAGAAAGCCAGGATTAATTTTAAAACTCTCCTTGTCAAGCGAGTCCGCTCATTGGTTTGCTGCTCGATAGATATGCTTGATTTGAATACACCAATTCCTTTTGAGATAATCACCAATTCTTCTTATTAAAGGCACTGGATGTTGTGTTGAATCCTTTGCCTTGTTGATCATATCCACTACTACCTTGGAGTCTGACTCCACTACCAAAAATCTTAAGCCCAACTTCCATGCAATTTTAATACCATGGAATATTCCCCACAACTCGGCTTGAATTGAGGTACATGTTCCTATGTTCACTATATATACCCAGCGATCCACCTTCCATTCTTATCTCTAATTAAGCCTCCACATCTCGCCTTTCCTGGATTCCCGCTCACAGCTCCGTTTGAGTTGAGCTTTGACCATCCCTCTGGTGGCTTCAACCAGCCAATATGTATCTCCTCCCGCGTTTGCTGATTCTCCAAGGGTTTGGTCCTCTCAAAGACTTCTTCTATATTCTTAATGTATTTCTGAATAAGATGGTCGGCATTTTGAGATCTACAAAAAGGAAGTGTGAAGATTTATTTGTTCCTCCACTACCATATCCACCAACAAGTTACAAAAAATTACGTCATCCAATCGCTTTTGGTCTGATCCGCAGTCAGATTCCACCGAATTCAAGAATAGAAGGGAGCTCTAAAGAAGAACATTCTTGCTCTTCTCTTTGATGTGAGTATTTTCTTATGAACCACCATCCAAAGAAAAATTTTTATTATGTGAGGTCCTTTCCACCTCCATATCAGGGTCCAAACTTGGTCTTGCTCTTCCTCATGCTGAGCTAGTGCGCTATAGGCGCTAGATACTGAGAATTCTCCGTCATTTGTGAGCTCTTAGGTTAACGTGTCCTGTCCCATAGAGTCCATCGCTGGCGGCATGGCTTTGATGGTACTTAAGATGTCTTCAGTCAGAAAATTCTGCAAATAAGTTACATTCCATTCCCCTGCTACAGTGATGGCATTATGCACTGTTAGACTGAGATCCACCTCCTCTCCCGCAGCAATGCATTGGATTAAAGGGGAGCCTCCCTTTATCCATTTATCAGTCCAAAGCTTAGTTGATCTTCCATCCCCAATAGAGATGTAAGTATTTTGGATCAAGCAATTCCAAACTTTGGCCAAGCTTCTCCATAGTGTTGAATCTGATGAGCATATTTGAAGTTCATGGAGTAAATTTTTTCCTCTCCCGTACTTACTTCTTAGAACCTCAGACCACAAAGCCTTCTCATTCTTTAGTAGATGCCATAACAGTTTAACAAGAAAAACTTCATTCATTGCCTCAAGCCTTTTGATCTCCATTCCTCTAATTATTTTTGGTTTGCATAGAACCTCCCAGTTAACATTGTGTATTCTTCTCTTATTAGTCTCCTCTCCCTATATAAATTTTCTTTGCATTTTTTCAATTTCCAAACAAACTCCCTCTGGTATGGAGGTGTACATCATATCAAAGTTAATTGAAGGACTTATGGCAAACTGCACTAAAGTAATTCTCGCTCCCAACGAAAGACACTTTGCTTTTCACCCTTTCAACTTCCCAGCCACTCTATCAATAATGTTTTTAAATTTATCCTTCTCTTTTTTCTTATTATTAAATATGGCATCAAAATACCTTCCTAGACTTTCCACTTCAGAAAAACCACTCAATCTAACAATCTCTTGTCTGGTCCGTACAACAACATTCTTGGAGAAATAAAGTGAAGTTTTCATTGGATTTACCTTAAAGCCCGAAGCCTTTTTAAATTCCTCCAAACTCTCTATAGCAATTCTCATCTGTTCTGGGGATGCTTCCATGAATAAAAACAGATCATCAACAAACAAGAGATGCGAGATATGAGGACCCTGTCATCCTGAATGAAGGCTAAAGTATTTCAAAGCTTGCTCCATAATAAAATGATGGTCCTGCATAAAAAAGTATTGTTTACAATATTGCTCCTTTTCTTATTTTAGAAGGCTTTAAACATATAAACATGTTAGATGTTGCTTCTCATTTTTCTTCATATGATATCAACTTTTCTCAGCTAATTAAGAAGTGTCTACTGATTATTAATGAAGATAGGAGATTAGATTGACCAATAACAAGGATATTTAATAGCCCATTTTTACAAAATGTTTAAATACATTAATTCATAAAATATAATAGCACAACTTTATTAAATCATTCAAAAAATTTATTTTTTGTATGTCGGTATTCTCTAATTTTATATACCAATAACTAATTTCTCAAAGATCATAATTTTATGTAAGGGTTTGTTATTAATGATTTGTTAGTAGTCAATGAATTGCTATATATCCACTAGGTGGAATTAAACCTCCTTAATACTTTTTTAAGCGGATGAGTAATTGCTATGTATTCACTTAGTGAAATTCAACTTTTGGATACTTCCTTAAGCAGATGAATATATATTATCCAAATACATATTAGTTTTTTTTGGTGGGATAGAGACTAAGATCTTTGTCATGTTTACTTAATTTGAGACATTGTTAATTGAACGTATTAGTCTATCTCTGTTTTTTAGTATATTCGATCATTGAAGAATGTAATTATATATAAATATTGAAAATTGTACCTAAATAATTTGTAGAAAATGTCATTTTAAATTTATCTTCAGAGAATTCAAGGTTTGGAGAGAATATTTTTATATTGTTTCTGTCAAAACAAAAGTCATTGCATCCTAAATATAGAATTTTAATAAGGAGAGAGAGAGAGTTTCAAAGCTAAGAACCCAAAACAAAATCTATGAATAAAAGCAAAAGAGCTAAAATCAATCTCTAACAGAAAAACCTTAGCATTTGATGTCTCCTTTCGGATATTCTCTATCACATCTTTTGCTTTCTTTAACTCTTTTGCTGCAATAACTACTCTTACTCCTCTCTTTGCTAACACCCTTGCTGTTTCAGCTCTAATTTCAGAACTTGCCCCTTCAATTAATTAATTATTATCGTATTACTACACAATAATCTTGGAATATATCAATTTTTAATTAATTAAGAGTAAATTAATATATAAATTGTGGAAGAAAATTGAATAGTTTTAGTGTGATTAAGTAGTGAACAATTTAAAGGATGAGAAAGGAATAATAATATTAAGGGTAAATATCCTTTTCGGCTTTGACCTTTTTTCCGTGAGATATATAACACTTTAATCATCATTAAACCTCAATCAGGTCCCGCCTATAAAAAGAAATTGGACAAATCAACCCCTACTACCAATTGCCAAAGGGTTACCTATATAACGTGTCCGGTGGAGTTTAATGTGTTAAAGTGTTAGTGCCACGTGTCAAATCCTTTGGTTAGAGGGACTAAAAACCCCTCTTGACATCTTCCTCTTCTTCTTCTTTATCCTCCTCCTCTTCTCCTCCATTTCCTCCTTTTCTTCTTCTTCTTTCTCTTCTCATCTCCATCTCCATCATCATCGAGTTTCACCTTCACCACTACCACCGTGGTTTCCTCTTCCTCCCACTCTTCTCTTTCTCGCCCTAAACCACCACCACCATCACCCTAAACCACCTTCCACCGAATAGCCCCAAAACTGCCACAAACATCTTCGACAGCAACCACGTGCACATCCTCCTCCTCACCATGATGTCATGCCCAATCCGAATCGCTACCCATCCAAATCTCTCCACCGCCACGAACACCACCAGCTCCAGGATTAGCATCGCCATCAAGCTATGAAGCACGGACACTTCGCTGGGTTATCGTGTCCGCGTGTCGGACATATTTTGGACACGACACTCACCGACACTCGTCCGACACGCGTGTCTGCTGTGTCCAACCGTGTCTTAATAAAAAAAAATCTTCTCCGAACACTTCTAGACATACCTAAATACAATCACGTGTCTGCGTGTCTAGTCTTATTCTTAACATATATTTTTAAAATAAATTTAGATATAGTATATATTATTATTTATTAAAATAAAAAATATTTTAAATACTTGATATAATTAAAATAAGACATTAAAAAATTAAAAATTTTAATTTATAATTTAATATCAATAAAATATCAAATATCAATTACGATTTATCTAAAAAATACTTTATATTTTATATATATGCGTGTCCCAGTGTCTTATAAAATTTTAAAATTCGCGTGTCGGCGTATCCCATGTCGTGTCGTGTCATCTGTCCGTATCAGTATCATAGCATCATTCCCTGCTATTTGTTTCTTTATGTTTTCAAAAAGATTGTTAACATCTTTTTTCAAAAACAAGGTGACCATTCTTAATGTTTTTCTCAAGTTCCAACACACGTGTTATTTGTTTAATTGAAAGACCTGCATCTTTTAAGTAAGACAATAGGATCTTGATTTTCTTGAGAAATAATTCAATTAACAGATAAAGAGCGAATTTCTAATGATACTTGTTCATATCCTAACCCATAATTAATATCCGATCCAAAATGAATAAACTCAATCTAAAAAAGAAAAAGAAAAAAAAGGTATAGAAGATTCCTTATATCAAGCTACCCAGTTACATGGAGCACAAATCGAGTTAAACCCCAAAGTGATCACTGAGATTCACAAAATACACCGATTTAGTCCCTGACTTTTCAATTGCACTAATTACGTCCTCCAGATTGCAAAAAATGCATCAACGTGGTCCCTCTCGAATTTTTCGTTCATATTGCTTGCCGGCGGGAGTGACGTGGCAAATGATTGCCACACTGGAGGATGGAAAACGTCGTCGTATTGGCAATCATTCCTCTCCCACTCCTTCTCGTGCTTCTCCCTCTTCAACCTCTCTTCCCTCAACTCCTCCAAAGTTTTCCTCCTATTCTTCTTCTTGTTCTCATTCTTCACTTCCCCATCACTATCATCCCCACCGCCCTTCTCATCGGCGCAATTATGAATCTCAAGATACCAAGGCATCTTCACACCCTTCCCTGCTACCCCATACCCTAACCTATACTTCTCATCCTCGGGACCCACCACCACCCCCGAGGACTTTCCTTCTTCTTTCTTCATCCTCTTCTCCTTCTTCCACCCTTC
>NC_029794.2:13607950-13615142 GCF_000816755.2 Arachis ipaensis | reverse complement strand
GTAAGATTTTAAAATTCGCGTGTCGGCGTGTCCCGTGTCGTGTCGTGTCCCGTGTCCGTGTCAGTGTCCGTGCATCATAGCCATCAAGTATATCTCCAGAAATAAGGCCATAGTCGGCACGAGGAAAGCTAGGGCAGGGGAAGGGACAACGAGGGCGGCGAGAACGTGAAGGAAGGGGGGAGAATAGGAAGAGGAGGGCATAGATGACAATGAATGTGAAGAAGGGGCAGTGGAAGGAGGTGATGGTGGCAGAGTGGAGATAGGAGGGGAAGGAGAAAACGAGTTTGATGCGGAGGAGAGAGCGCCTCTTGGCCGAATTCCTTAAAGACGTGATGTGCCCGAAGCGGGTGGATACATTCCACTTGTGATTCTTCGTCATTGTTGTTGTTCCCTCTCTGATGCTTCTTCTAACATTGGTGGTGGCCGCTGTGGAGGAGTAGTGCAATTAGAAAAGAAGTGGCACCGAACAAAGGTATGAATTTTGTGGTTTTGTGTGGGTTTTTAGGGGTTATTTTCTAATTTATGGGTAGCCATTGATGATGGCTCTGAAGAAGAGGAAGAAAATGGAAGAGAAGAGAAGGAGGATGAAGAAGAAGGAGAAGATATCAAGAGGGAGTTTTTAATTCCTCCAACCAAAAGATCTGACACATGGCACTGACACTTTGACACATTAGACTCCATCTAACATGTCATGTGGACAACTCTTTGGTAATTAGTAGCAGAGTCGATTTGTCTAATTTTCTTTATGGGTGAGAACCTAACTAAGATTTAACGATGATTAGAATGCACTATGTCTCATAGAAAAATTGTTTGGGCCGAAAAAGGGTATTTATCCTAATATTAATGATTTTTGTTTTCTACATAGATTGAATGTGATCTTGTTTGAACCAATAAAAGAAGTGTACCTAGCCATAAGATATTCATCATTGTCTTCTAACTCCCTCTTCTCATCAAATATCATTAATTTCTTTCTTTAGCTTGTCAATGTTTCTGTCAATATATCCAAATTTTTCTTTGTTCGAAACTTTCAACCATTTTCTTAGCGCCTTCATCTTATCTAACACATTCCCTCTAATTTCAACCACTCCTCCTTCACCATAGATTTAAAGCTCCCATGAGATTATCACACATTCATGGACCAAAAAGGCTTAGGACCCCAATTCACTTTCTCTGTGCCAACAAGGAGAAGGCAAGGATTTGGCAACCATTCAAAATCTACTAGAATTCTATCAGTACAACTACACGATCTACTTCTGTACCATGTGTACCTCCTTCCACACAAAGGTAAGTCCACCAATTCCATGGAGTTTACCCAATGGTTAAAATCTTCGCTACTTTGGCTTAGACTATTACATCCATGTCAATCCTTAAAACACAGAATCTCATTGAAATCAACCCCAGCATAATTGGGACCCCAACCTCTATTCTAACCTCTTTAAATTCTTCCCAAATTTTAATCTTATCCTCTTTAAGATGAGCACCATACACCAATATTCTGAAAATCGGACTGCACTAGCTGGTCGGACCGAGAATCGCTAGCTTATGCGATTCGGTTTGCAATGCAAAACTGCCTGGAGAGAAACTGTCGTTGAACCGCTAAATCGGCCAGAAATCGATCAATCGCACCAAACCAAGGACCCTTCGATTTTAAAAATAGGAAAAAATAAAAAACCCATTGCCATCTCACAGTTCATTTCGGGACATCCTCCGAAAAAAATTGGAATGTAGATTATCAAATGCAAGAGGAAAGAGATACTAAATTGATTGTGGCATAAGTAGAAACATATCTAAACAAAACAATGAGGAAAGAAGAAGAAACAATGAGGTAGACATGAGTAAAGAGAAGGTTGTAAAAAGACACGAAAGGGAGAGGGATAGAAAACGGCGGCAACGGCTGCTATTGCTGCCGTTGGAACAAATCAGACGTTGAGGGAGAGGAAGAATTAAAAGTTGGAACATATCATGTTTTGCTATGCGGCTAGTTGCTATTAGGTTATCAATCTATTTTTTGTCCAATACAGCTCCAATCCTAGACATTATATCCATGCACTACACACTCACACAACTTTAAATTATAATTAGTTAATTACATTTGGTGCATGGGCCAAGTTTTTAAGCCCATTAAATCAAGTTTTTTTTTTTACTATCTGCAGTCTGTTTTTGAAGTGACCCTGTCTAGTTGATGCTTTTAACAATTTCTCAAACCATCCAAAATAGAAAACATATAACAATCATTTCTTTCTGTTTCTTTTCCAATCGCGAACTAGCTGATTCCGACCTCATGAGAGGCGGCTATGTCCGAGGAGGACATTCCCGGTCACACAATCCGGGAAAAAAGGTCCGAACTGATTTGGAAGGGCATGCTTTTACTGGGGACTCTAGTTCTCACCTTACCCCTAGAGAGGAGGAGTGGATGCTAGAAAGGGAAGAGGAAGGCAATTTCACCACCAACCCCAAATGATCCTTCAGCGACACCGTCAAAAAAGGTAGAGTGTCGATGGATACAGAAAAAGTGAGCCACATCTCTTCTTCTGGGAAGGAGCTAATGGAAGAGGACGAGGACCGCAGGAATTCGAGGGAATCAGAGGTAAATATGGAAGGAAGCCAAATTCCAGAAATTACAGTAGAGAAGATTGAAGGTATCTTCAATTTCAGGATTAACGAAGTAGCCATGAAGGAACTTAGATACCCATGGTGGGATACTCTTATTGTTAAACTTTTTGGGAGGCGTATATCCTTACTGGCCCTTACTAGAAGACTGGAGGCTATGTGGGGAAAAATGGGTAGCATTGAGGTCATTGACTTAGGCAATGAATTTTTCATTGTCAAGTTTTATTCTCAGGAGGATCTCGATTTTGCTCTTACAGAGGGTCCTTGGAAAATTCTAAACCACTATCTATCCATCCGTTTTTGGCAACCAGATTTCAATCCTCTTGAAGCCACCATAGACAAAATCGCAGCTTGGATTAGACTCCCAGGTTTGGCTATTGAATATTATGAAGAGAACATGATGAAGAAAATAGGAGACGTGATTGGACGCACCTTGAAAGTTGATACAAACATTGCAGATAAAAGTAGAGAAAAATTTGCCAGACTTTGTGTGGAATTGGATCTAATAGCCCCCCTAATCTCTCAATATGCCATTAATGGAGTTAAATATAAGGTGGAATATAAAGGAATCCACAACATCTGTTTCAGTTGTGGGGTAGTAGGGCATGAGAAGTCTAATTGCCCGAAGACAATACTAGAAAATTCAGAAGGAATAGAGGTGAGGGTGACAGAGAAAGAAAAAGAGGGTGTAGAGGGAATAGAGAAGACAACCACTGTGGACAGAGTAGAGGAGGGTAATCCGGATATTTCAAAAAAAGATAAGGGTTAGCAGGTTATTGAAGAAAGGAATGAAGCATATGGACCCTGGATGTTGGTCCAGAGATCCACACGTGGCAGAAAAGGGGCAAAAAAAGACAATACTACAGGGGGTAGTGGAGGAATGGAAAAAGGAGCGAATGGAAAAGGCTGGGGTAGTGGTACCAGGTACGCAGTGCTAAGAACACAGGAGGATGAGGTTGAACTAGAAGGAAGTAACGGTCAACAGAATATTCCATAAAAGCAAATTCAAGTTGAAACAGAGGCATTAAACAAAGAGAATAAACTGATCACCTCCAACAGGACCCATAAAACACAAAATCATGCTCAAACCTCTAAACCAGCAAGTCCAAGACCTGGAGACCAACCTAACCCAACTAACCCAAAACCAAAAAAGACCTTTAACTCTAATTCAGATGAGCCAATAACAACCCAGAAAATTCATGAACCTATCAGTTCAAACCCAGGACCTCTACCTAGCCCTTTTAACCCAGTACCAAACAAGCCAAATAACATAGCCTCTTCTGAAACAAAAATAGTCAAAAACCAACATAGCCACCATCCTGAAAATTGGACATGCATTCAAAGCAACACCCAAATAGATATACAAGATACCTTCATACAAGATTCTTTTCTCGCCATATCAACACCTATGGAAGAAGAGATAAACCACCCTCCTGACCCCAAGCCACCTGACCTTCATTCTATTGAAACAGAGATCATGCTAGAAGCAGCTATGGAGCTTGAAAAGGAGCAGGAAATCCAAGAGAAAACAGATTGCCATGAGGATGCAATTGCTTGCAACATGCAATGTGAAGATGTTCACATGAGCATAGAGAATCATAACATGATAGAGAATGAAGCACTTCTTCAGGGGGAGCAGAACAAGGCAACTTACTGAGGTATTTGTCTTTCATTATTCCTTTCAAATGATAGTCTTATCATGGAATTGTAGAGGAGCGGCAAGTAGAAAGTTTTGTCGTACTCTAAGAGAACTTTGTAAACAAACTAAGGCAGATATAGTGGTGTTGTTGGAAACAAGGTGTAGTGGTAATAAAGCAATTAATATTATTAGAAGTTTTGGTATGAATTTTCATCATATTGAGGAAGCATCAGGCTTTAGTGGTGGGATTTGGATTCTATGGAATGATCCTGACCTAAGGATCAATATAATAAAATCGAAAAGTCAATACGTGCATATGGAAGTTAAGGAAAGTAATAGAGGCAATTGGCTCTTAACCACTGTCTATGCTAGCCCGCAAGAGGCAGAGCGAAAGAGACTATGGGATGAACTCCAATTAATGGCGAATGAGATTAGGGGGGAATGGATGATGGTAGGGGACTTCAATGAGATAGCTGACCCTATGGAAAAGAAAGGCGGCGCCAAAGTTGATGTTAATGCGTGCAGAAAATTTGCTGATTAGATCCAAAGATGTAATCTCATTGATTTGGGTTACATAGGTACCAAATTCACCTGGAAGGATCCGCAATAGGAGGGACTTGATAGAGTCTTTAAAAGATTGGACAGAGCATTGTCTAATGTGGAATGGAGAATGAGGTACCCAAATGCAAAGGTGGAGGTTCTAGTGAGATCTAACTCGGATCACCACCCCTTGCTTATTAATCTAGAACCAGAGCTCATCAACAACAGACAAAGACCTTTTTGTTTTGAGGCTATGTGGAATTTACACCCAGAATTCAAAGATTGCGTCAAGGAGAATTGGAATGGGAACACTGATCTTCACTCATCCTTATTTTCCCTCACCAATGTGCTGATGAGATGGAATAAAGATATTTTTGGTAATATCCATAAACGAAAAAGAGAATTGTTGAGAAGAATTGAAGGAATCCAAAGGAGCCCAAGCTATGGAAGAAATCGGTTCTTGGAGGATCTCGAGAAGCAGCTGAATAAAGAGTTAGAGGAGATCATGGAAAAAGAAGAAGTGTTGTGGTTACAAAAATCAAGAGAAAATTGGATTGTGGAGGGAGATCGTAATACTAAATATTACCATACGAGAACTATAATTCGAAGGAGGAAAAATAGGGTCCTAAAGCTGAGAAGAGAAGACGGTACATGGGAGGAAGATCAAGAAGAACGGGAGCATCTTGCAGTCAATTTTTTTAAATGGCTCTACGATGAGGAAGAAAGAAATCCAGATAGCAACTACAGAAGAAGCTTGTACCAGGAGATGGAGATTAGCCAGCAAACCCGTATGTATGAAAGGCCTAGCAAGGAGGAAATAAAAAAGGCGTTCTTTTCCATTGGGTCTCTAAAAGCCCCAGGATATGACGGATTTCCGGCTCTTTTTTATAAAGAAAACTGGGATATTATACAGGAAAACTGCATTAGATTTGTGCATCAGATTTGGGAGAATCCAAGCCTTAGAAAACACTATAATCAAACTCTAATAACTCTCATTCCAAAGGTTCAAGCTCCCGAATTTATCTCTCAATTTCGCCCTATAGCACTGTGCAATGTCAATTACAAGGGAGTTACTAAGATTATAGTGGAAAGGCTGAAATCGCTTTGATGAGCGGATAATTTATACGCTTTTTGACATTGTTTTTACATAGTTTTCAGTATGATTTAGTTAGTTTTTAGTATATTTTTATTAGTTTTTAATTAAAATTCACATTTCTGAACTTTACTATGAGTTTGTGTGTTTTTCTGTGATTTCAGGTAATTTCTGGCTGAAATTGAGGGACTTGAGCAAAAATCAGATTCAGAGGTTGAAGAAGGACTGCAGATGCTGTTGGATTCTGACCTCCCTGAACTCAAAGTAGATTTTCTGGAGCTAAAGAACTCCAAATGGCGCGCTTTCAATTGCGTTGGAAAGTAGACATCCAGGGATTTCCAACAATATATAATAGTCCATACTTTTCTCGAGTTTAGACAACGCAAACTGGTGTTGAACGCCAGTTCCATGTTGCAGTCTGGCGTTCAGCACTAGAAACAAGTTGCAAAGTGGAGTTAAACGCCAGAAACACGTTACAAACTGGCGTTCAACTCTAAAAATGACCTCTCCATGTGTAAACTTCAAGCTCAGCCCAAGCACACACCAAGTGGGCCCCAGAAGTGGATTTCTGCATCAATTACTTACTTCTGTAAACCCTAGTAGCTAGTCTAGTATAAATAGGACTTTTTACTATTGTATTTTCATCTTTGGATTACCTTTTGATCCTTTGATCATGTTTGGGGGTTGGCCATTTGGCCATGCCTGAACTTCATCACTTATGTATTTTCAACGGTAGAGTTTCTACACACTATAGATTAAGGTGTGGAGCTCTGCTGTTCCTGATGGATTAATGCAAAGTACTACTGTTTTTCTATTCAATTCAACTTATTCCGCTTCTAAGATATCCATTCGCACCCAAGAACATGATGAATGTGATGATTATGTGACGCTCATCATCATTCTCACTTATGAAGCCTGACAACCACTTTCGTTCTACATGCAAACAAGCTGGAATGAGTATCTCTTAGATATCTAATACAGGGGACAGGGGACCGAATATTAGAGTCTTCGTGGTATAAGTTAGAACCCATGGATGGCCATTCCTGAGATCCGGAAAGTCTAAACTTTGTCTGTGGTCTGTGGTATAGGATCTGGGAAGGGATGGCTGTGACGAGCTTCAAACTCGCGAGTGCTGGGCATAGTGACAGATGCAAAAGGATCAATGGATCCTATTCCAGTATGATCGAGAACCGACAGATGATTAGCCGTGCCGTGACAGAGCATTTGGACCTTTTTCACAGAGAGGATGGGATGTAGCCATTGACAACGGTGATGCCCTATATAAAGCTTGCCATGGAAAGGAGTAGGAC
>NC_029794.2:13603140-13606244 GCF_000816755.2 Arachis ipaensis | reverse complement strand
GGATCCGGGAAGGGATGGCTGTGACGAGCTTCAAACTCGCGAGTGCTGGGCATAGTGACAGATGCAAAAGGATCAATGGATCCTATTCCAGTATGATCGAGAACCGACAGATGATTAGCCGTGCCGTGACAGAGCATTTGGACCTTTTTCACAGAGAGGATGGGATGTAGCCATTGACAACGGTGATGTCCTACATAAAGCTTGCCATGGAAAGGAGTAGGAAGGATTGGATGAAGACAGCAGGAAAGCAGGGGTTTAGAGGGACGAAAGCATCTCTATACGCTTATCTGAAATTCTCACCAATGAATTACATAAGTACCACTATCCTATTTTATATTTTATTTATTTTCATCCACTATAATTTCTTAAAACAATTTAATCTGCCCGACTGAGATTTACAAGATGACCATAGCTTGCTTCATGCCAACAATCTCCGTGGGATTCGACCCTTACTCACATAAGGTATTACTTGGACGACTCAGTGCACTTGCTGGTTAGTTGCGCGAAGTTGTGAAGTTATGTTTGGGCCATGGTAGTGTGCACACGTTTTTGGAGCCATTGCCAGGGAATCAATTTCGAACAACAATTTCACATCTAGATCACGATTTCGTGCACCAAGTTTTTGGCGCCGTTGTCGGGGATTGTTCGAGTTTGGACAACTGACGGTTCATCTTGTTGCTCAGATTAGGTAATTTTCTTTTTAGTTTTATTTTCAAAAAAAAAATCAAAGAAAATATATATTTCTTCTTTTTCGTTTTTCCCAATTAATTTTCGAAAAATACAAATTTTTTTTACAAAATCATAAAATCAAAAATATTTTTTGTGTTTCTTGCTTGAGTCTAGAGTCAACTTTTAAGTTTGGTGTCAATTGCATCCTTTTTAATTTTCTAAAAATTATTTTCGAAAATTTCATGCATTGCATTCTTCATGATCTTCAAGTTGTTCTTGGCCAGTCTTCTTGTTTGATCTTCATATTTTCTTGTTTTGTGTCTTTTGTTGTTTTTCATATGCATTCTTGAATTCTTAGTGTCTAAAAATTAAAAATCTTTAAGTTTGGTGTCTTGCATGTTTTCTTTTCTTGAAAATCTTTCAAAAATAAGTTCTTGGTGTTCATCTTGACATTCAAAGTGTTCTTGGTGTTCATCTTGACATTCATGGTGTTCTTGCATGCATCACATGTTTTGATCCAAAATTTTCATGCATTGAGTCTCTTTCATGTTTTTCTCTCTCATCATTAAAAATTCAAAAAAATCAAAAAAATATCTTTCCCTTTTTCTCTCATAAATTTTCGAAAATTTGAGTTGGCTTTTTCAAAAATTTTTAAAATCTAGTTGTTTCTTATGAGTTAAATCAAATTTTCAATTTAAAAATCTTATTTTTTTCAAAATCTTTTTCAAAAATCAAATCTTTTTCATTTTTTATTTATTTTCGAAAATTTTAAAAATATTTTTCAAAAATATTTTTCTTAATTTTATCTCATAATTTTCGAAAATATTATCAACAATTAATGTTTTGATTGAAAAACTTCAAGTTTGTTACTTGCTTGTTAAGAAAGATTCAAACTTTAAGTTCTAGAATCATATCTTGTGATTACTTGTGAGTCAAGTCATTAATTTTGATTTTAAAATTCAAATCTTTTTCAAAACTAATTTTAATCATATCTTTCTATCATATCTTTTTAAATCATATCTTTTTAAAAAATTTGATTTTAAAATATCTTTTCTAACTTCTTATCTTCTTATCTTTTTAAAATTGATTTTCAAATCTTTTTCAACCAATCTTATCTTTTTGTTTCAATCATATCTTTTTCAAAAACAAATTTCAATTCTCTTTTAATCAATCATATCTTTTTGTTTTAATCATATCTTTTTTAAAACTGCCCAACTAACTCTCTACCTTTAATTTTCGAAAATCCCTTCCTTCTTTTTTAAATTTTCTTTTTAATTAACTAACTGTTTTAATTTTAATTTAATTTAATTTCAAATTTAATTTTCGAAATTTAACCTTAAAATTTTAAATTTTATTTTAATTAATTTTCGAAATTTCCCCTCTCTCATCTTCTTCTATTTATTTATTCATCTACTAACACTTCTCTTCCACCCAAAATTCGAACCCCATCTCCCTCTCTGTGTTCGAATTTTTCCTCTCATCTTTCTTATATTCTTCTCTTCTCATACTTGCATGAGGAATCCCTATACTGTGACATAGAGGATTCCATATTTTCTTTGTTATTCCCTTCTTTGTCATATAAGCAGGAGCAAGGATAAGAACATTCTTGTTGAAGCAGATCCTGAACCTGAAAGGACTCTAAAAAGGAAACTAAGAGAAGCTAAATTACAACAATCCAGAGACAACCTTACTGAAAAATTTGAACAAGAAAAGGAGATGGCAGCCGAACCTAACAACAATAATGCAAGGAGGATACTTGGTGATTATTCTACACCTACTTCCAAGTTTGATGGAAGGAGCATCTCCATCCCTACCATTAGAGCAAACAATTTTGAGCTGAAACCTCAATTAGTTGCTCTAATGCAACAGAACTGCAAATTCTATGGACTTCCATCAGAAGATCCCTATTAGTTTTTAACTGAGTTCTTGCAGATCTGTGAGACTGTTAAGACTAATGGAGTAGATCCTGAAGTCTACAGGCTCATGCTTTTCCCTTTTGCTGTAAAAGACAGAGCTAGAACATGGTTGGACTCACAACCTAAGGATAGCCTGGACTCCTGGGATAAGCTGGTCACGACCTTCTTGGCTAAGTTCTTTCCTCTTCAAAAGCTGAGCAAGCTTAGAGTGGATGTTCAGACCTTCAAGCAAAAAGATGGTGAATCCCTCTATGAAGCTTGGGAAAGATACAAGCAGATGACCAAAAGGTGTCCTCCTGACATGCTTTCAGAATGGACCATTCTGGATATCTTCTATTATGGTCTGTCTGAGTTCTCCAAGATGTCACTGGACCATTCTGCAGGTGGATCCATTCACCTAAAGAAAATGCCTACAGAAGCTCAAGAACTTATTGACATGGTTGCAAATAATCAATTCATGTATACTTCTTATACTTCTTCCGTGAATAATGGGACGCCTCAGAAGAAGGGAGTTCTTGA
>NC_029794.2:13588645-13602767 GCF_000816755.2 Arachis ipaensis | reverse complement strand
AATGCCATATTGGCTCAGAACAAAGTGTTGACTTAGCAAGTCAACATGATTTCCCAAAGTCTGAATGGATGGCAAAATGCATCCAACAGTACTCAAGAGGCATCTTCTGAAGAAGAAGCTTATGATCCTGAGAACCCTGCAATAGCAGAGGTGAATTACATGGGTGAACCTTATGGAAACACCTATAATCTCTCATGGAAAAATCATCCAAATCTCTCATGGAAGGATCAACAAAAGCCTCAACAAGGCTTTAATAATGGTGGAAGAAACAGGTTTAGCAATAGCAAGCCTTTTCCATCATCTTCTCAACAACAGACAGAGAACTCTGAACAAAATACCTCTAATTTAGCAAACTTAGTCTCTGATCTGTCCAAGGCTACTCTAAGTTTCATGAGTGAAACAAGGTCCTCTATAAGAAATTTGGAGGCACAAGTGGGCCAGCTGAGTAAGAAAATTACTGAAACACCTCCTAGTACTCTCCCAAGCAATACAGAAGAGAATCCAAAGAGAGAGTGCAAGGCCATTGATATATGAATCATGGCCGAACCCACAAGGGAGGGAGATGACGTGAATCCCAGTGAGGAAGACCTCCTGGGACGTCTAGTGATTAACAAGGAGTTTCCCCTTGAGGAACCAAAGGAATCTGAGGCTCATCTAGAGACCATAGAGATTCCATTGAACCTCCTTATGCCCTTCATGAGCTCTGATGAGTATTCTTCTTCTGAAGAGAATGAGGATGTTACTGAAGAGCAAGTTGCCAAGTACCTTGGTGCAATCATAAAGCTGAATGCCAAATTATTTGGTAATGAGACTTGGGAAGATGAACCTCTCTTGCTCATCAATGAACTGAGTGATCTGGATCAACTGACATTACCTCAGAATAAACAGGATCCTGGAAAGTACCTAATACCTTGTACCATAGGCACCATGACCTTTGAGAAGGCTCTATGTGACCTTGGGTCAGTGATAAACCTCATGCCACTCTCTGTAATGGAGAAACTGAGAATCCTTGAGGTACAGGCTGCCAATTTCTCATTAGAGATGGCAGACAAATCCATGAAGATGGCTTATGGACAAGTAGAGGATGTGCTAGTAAAGGTTGAAGGCCTTTACATCCCTGCTGATTTCATAATCCTAGACACTGAAAAGGATGAGGATGAATCCATCATCCTTGGAAGACCCTTCCTAGCCACAACAAGAGCTGTGATTGATGTGGACAGAGGAGAGTTGGTCCTCCAACTAAATGAGGACAACCTTGTGTTTAAAACTCAAGGATCTCCTTCTGTAACAATGGAGAGGAAGCATGAAAAGCTTCTCTCAGTACAGAGTCAAACAAAGCCCCCACAATCAAACTCTAAGTTTGGTGTTGGGAGGCCTCAGCCAAACTCTAAGTTTGGTGTTGAATCCCCACATCCAAACTCTAAGTTTGGTGTTGGGAGTCTATAAAATTGACCTGATCACCTGTGTGGCTCCGTGAGAGCCCACTGTCAATCTATTGACATTAAAGAAGCGCTTGTTGGGAGGCAACCCAATTTTTATTTATTTAATTCTAATTTTTATTTTTATTGTTCTTTCATATTTTATTAGGTTCATGATCATGTGGAGTCACAAAATATAAAAAAATTAAAAACAGAATAAAAAACAGCAGAAGAAAAATCACACCCTGGAGAAAGCACTCACTGGCGTTCAAACGCCAGTAAGGAGCATCTGGCTGGCGTTCAACGCCAGAACAGAGCATGGAGCTGGCGCTGAACGCCAGAAACAAGCATGGAGCTGGCGTTCAACGCCAGAAATATGCTACATATGGGCGTTGAACGCCCATAACAAGCATCACTTCGGCGTTTAAACGCCAGAAATGCATGCAAAGGCATTTTACATGCCTCATTGGTGCAGGGATGTAAATCCTTGACACCTTAGGATCTGTGGACCTCACAGGATCCCCACATACATCCACTCACCTTCCCTCCTCATAATCCTATATCACCCTTTTTCCAAGAACCCTTCACCAATCACCTCAATCTCTCTTCCCCATCACCTCTTCACGACTCACATCCATTTCTTCTTCTTCTCATCCTTTCTTTCTTCTTTTGCTCGAGGGCGAGCAATATTCTAAGTTTGGTGTGGTAAAAGCATAGCTTTTTTGTTTTTCCATAACCATTGATGGCACCTAAGGCCACAGAAACCTCTAGAAAGAGGAAAGGGAAGACAAAAGCTTTCACCTTCGAGTCATAGAAGATGGAGAGATTCATCTCGAGGGTCTATAGCTCAGTGGTAGAATATTTGACTACAAATCAAGAGATCCCTGAGATACCTCAGGGGATACATTTTCCTCCACACAATTATTGGGAACAACTAAGGATGGAACATCAAAAGTAATCCATCATCCTCCATGAAATTAGAGAAGATCAAAGAGCAATGAGGGAGGAGCAAGAAAGACAAGGAAGAGACATAGAAGAGCTCAAGGACATCATTGGTTCTTCAAGAAGAAAACGCCACCATCACTAAGGTGGACTCATTCATTGTTCTTAAATTTTCTGTTTTTCGTTTTTATGTTAAATGTTTATCTATATTTGTGTCTTATTACATGATCATTAGTATTCAAGTGTCTATGCCTTAAAGTAGTGAATATGAATCCATCACCTCTCTTAAATAGAAAAATTTTTTAATTACAAAAGAACAAGAAGTACATGGTTTCAAATTCATCCTTGAAACTAGTTTAATTATTTTGATGTGGTGACAATACTTTTTGTTTTCTGAATGAATGCTTGAACAGTGCATATGTCTTTTGAATTTGATGTTTAAGAATGTTAAATATGTTGGCTCTTGAAAGAATGATGACAAGGAGACATGTTATTTGATAATCTGAAAAATCATAAAAATGATTCTTGAAGCAAGAAAAAGCAGTGAATACAAAGCTTGCAGAAAAAAAATAGCGAAAAAAAGAGAAAAAGAACAAGCAAGTAGAAAAAGCCAAAAGCTCTTAAAACCAAAAGGCAAGAGAAAAAAGCCAGTAGCCCTTAAAACCAAAAGGAAAGGGTAATAAGAAGGATCCAAGGCTTTGAGCATCAGTGGATAGGAGGGCCTAAAGGAATGAATCCTGGCCTAAGCGGCTAAACTAAGCTGTCCCTAACCATGTGCTTGTGGCGTGAAGGTGTCAAGTGAAAACTTGAGACTGAGCGGTTAAAGTCAAGGTCCAAAGCAAAAAGAAGAGTGTGCTTAAGAACCCTGGACACCTCTAATTGGGGACTTTAGCAAAGCTGAGTCACAATCTGAAAAGGTTCACCCAGTTATGTGTCTGTGGCATTTATGTATCCGGTGGTAATACTGAAAAACAAAGTGCTTAGGGCCACGACCAAGACTCATAAAGTAGCTGTGTTCAAGAATCAACATACTGAACTAGGAGAATCAATAACACTATCTGAACTCTGAGTTCCTATAGATGCTAATCATTCTGAACTTCAATGGATAAAGTGAGATGCCAAAACTATTCAAGAGGCAAAAAGCTACAAGTCCCGCTCATATGATTGAAGCTATGTTTCATTGATAGTTTGGAATTTATAGTATATTCTCTTCTTTTTATCCTATTTGATTTTCAGTTGCTTGGGGACAAGTAATAATTTAAGTTTGGTGTTGTGATGAGCGGATAATTTATACGCTTTTTGGCACTGTTTTTACATAGTTTTCAGTATGATTTAGTTAGTTTTTAGTATATTTTTATTAGTTTTTAATTAAAATTCACATTTCTGGACTTTATTATGAGTTTGTGTGTTTTTCTGTGATTTCAGGTAATTTCTGGCTGAAATTGAGGGACTTGAGCGAAAATTAGATTCAGAGGTTGAAGAAGGACTGCAGATGCTGTTGGATTCTGACCTCCCTGAACTCAAAGTGGATTTTCTGGAGCTACAGAACTCCAAATGGCACGCTTCCAATTGCGTTGGAAAGTAGATATCCAGGGCTTTCCAACAATGTATAATAGTCTATACTTTTCCCGAGTTTAGATGACGCAAACTGGCGTTGAACGCTAGTTCCATGTTGCAGTCTGGCGTTCAGCGCCAGAAACAAGTTGCAAAGTGGAGTCAAACGCCAGAAACACGTTACAAACTGGCGTTCAACTCCAAAAATGATCTCTCCATGTGTAAACTTCAAGCTCAGCCCAAGCACACACCAAGTGGGCTCTAGAAGTGGATTTCTGCATCAATTACTTACTTCTGTAAACCCTAGTAGCTAGTCTAGTATAAATAGGACTTTTTACTATTGTATTTTCATCTTTGGATTACCTTTTGATCCTTTGATCACGTTTGGAGGCTGGCCATTCGGCCATGCCTGAACTTCATCACTTATGTATTTTCAACGGTAGAATTTCTACACACCATAGATTAAGGTGTGGAGCTCTGCTGTTCCTCATGAATTAATGCAAAGTACTACTGTTTTTCTATTCAATTCAAATTATTCCGCTTCTAAGATATCCATTCGCACCCAAGAACATGATGAATGTGACGATTATGTGACGCTCATCATCATTCTCACTTATGAACGCGTGCCTGACAAACACTTCCGTTCTACATGCAATCAAGCTAGAATGAGTATCTCTTGGATATCTAATACAGGGGACCGAGTCTGAGATATTAGAGTCTTCGTGGTATAAGTTAGAACCCATGGATGGCCATTCCTGAGATCCAAAAAGTCTAAACCTTGTCTGTGGTATTCCGAGTAGGATCTGGGAAGGGATGGCTGTGACGAGCTTCAAACTCGCGAGTGCTGGGCGTAGTGACAGACGCAAAAGGATCAATGGATCCTATTCCAGTATGATCGAGAACCGACAGATGATTAGCCGTGCCGTGACAGAGCATTTGGACCTTTTTCACAGAGAGGATGGGATGTAGCCATTGACAACGGTGATGCCCTACATAAAGCTTGCCATGGAAAGGAGTAGGAAGGATTGGATGAAGACAGCAGAAAATCAGGGGTTCAGAGGGACGAAAGCATCTCTATACGCTTATCTGAAATTCTCACCAATGAATTACATAAGTACCACTATCCTATTTTATATTTTATTTATTTTCATCCACTATAATTTCTTAAAACAATTTAATCCGCCCGACTGAGATTTACAAGATGACCATAGCTTGCTTCATGCCAACAATCTCCGTGGGATTCGACCCTTACTCACGTAAGGTATTACTTGGACGACCCAGTGCACTTGCTGGTTAGTTGCGCGAAGTTGTGAAGTTATGTTTGGGCCATGGTAGTGTGCACACGTTTTTGGAGCCATTGCCAGAGAATCAATTTCGAACAACAATTTCACATATAGATCACGATTTCGTGCCCCAAGTTTTTGGTGCCGTTGCCGAGGATTGTTTGAGTTTGGACAACTGACGGTTCATCTTGCCAATCAAGTTTTATACCTGGAAGAAAAATTCAAGATAATATCTTAATTGGAAAGGAGATGGTCCATATAATGAAGAAAATAAGAGGAAGAAGCGGATTCATGGCAATCAAGTTTGACTTTGAAAAAGCCTATGATCGCCTAAGGTGGAGCTATCTCAAATCATGCCTCCTTGAGTTTGGTCTCAATTAGAATATGGTGAATCTTATAATGGAATGTGTGACCTCAGTCTCATATAACCTTTTGTGGAATGGAGGAAAAACGGAGGATTTTTCCCCATCTAGAGGTTTAAGGCAAGGGGATCCTATTTCTCCCTATTTATTTGTGATAGCTATGGATAAACTGTCACAAATAATAGAGAGCAGCGTGGAAAACCAACAATGGAGGCCTATAAAGGTGGGACAGTTGGGACCGGCCATTTCACATCTACTATTTGCAGATGATCTACTCGTTTTTGCCGAAGCAAATAAAGAGCAAATTAGGATTGTTTGTGAGGTTTTGAAGCAATTTTGTCAAGCATCGGGTTTAAAGGTTAGTGAAGCTAAAACGTACATATTCTTCTCAAAAAATGTCCCACAAGAGAAAAAAAAGTCATTATTGATTTATGTAACTATCAAGAACAACATTGCCTAGGGAGATACCTAGGAGCTACTTTCACCAATCAGAGGAAAGGGAAGGAGAAGTTCATTTCCATCCTACAAAGGGTGAAGAATAAATTAAGTGAGTGGAAGAGACAATGCTTAAGCCTAGCAGGTAGGATAACCCTTGCTAAAACTGCTATTGCTCTGATGGCCAACTACGAGATGCAACACACAAGAATTCCTAAAGGAGTATGCAGTGAAATAGAAAAAGCACAGCGCAGGTTTATATGGGGGGAGATGGATGATAAAAAAAAAGTGCATCACATCAATTAGGAGACAATCTGCCTTCCAAAGAAGGCCGGAGGCCTCGATTTCAGGAAACTCAACACAGTTATTGATGCATTTCTTCTTAAAGTGATTTGGAAGATGATATTTGAACCAGAAACCCTATGCTCCCAAGTCTTTCAACAACTCTATGGGCGAAATCAAGACTTAAAGGAAGGAATCAATTGCAGAAGGCCAGATTCGCCATTTTGGAAAGAATTATCCAAGCTTTGGAAAAAATTTAAGGAAAACACAACTTGGCTAATTAGAAATGGAGAAAAAGTTTTATTTTGGAGAGACAACTAGGTTACCGGAATAGGCCCGTTATTGAATATAGCTACTCAAGATCCTCCACAAGAGCAACTAAACTTGAAGGTGTCAGCCTATACAAAGAGTGAATGAGAATGGGATTTAGAGACTATGTCCCATTTTCTAGCGAAGGAAGTGATAGATAAAATAAGAGCCATCCCAGCCCCTGTTAGAGAAGCAGAGATGGACACTATCAAATGGAGCCATACCACAGATGGGGAGTTTATTGTATCTACAGCATACAAAGTACTGAATCAAAATAGAGAAGAGAAAATGATATATGGGAAATAATATGGAAATGGCCAGGACAAGAAAGAATCAAAGTCTTTGCTTGGCAACTCGCACATGGCAGACTACTCTCTGCAAACAGAGCTGCCAATCTGATGAAAACTGACCCAAGATGTAAAAACTGTCAACATCACTCTGAAATTATATTACATGCTCTAAGGGATTGTCCCAAAACAGCTCCTATTTGGGTACAAATCTTAAACCCCAGCTCTACCCCTCTTTTTTTGGAATCCAATTTGAGGATTGGATAAGCCTAAATCTGAAAAATAATTTAGGAAAATCCAATAATATTAGTTGGATAGAAGAATTTCTAACCACCTGCTGGTGGATATGGAAATGGAGGTGCAAAGAGTTTTTCTCTCCCCCTTTCTCTAGACCCAACAATGCAGTGTCACTCATCAGGGACTATATTGTAAACAGTAAAGAAGCATTCAACAAGAAAAAGCTCATACAGCACAAACAAACAAGAACTCAAATTCAAATTAAATGGGAACCTCCTCCCAAAGATTGGGTTAAACTTAATATAGATGGTGCACAACAAAATACAAAAAGAAATACGGGGTATGGAGGATTAATCAGAACATACCTTGGAGAGTGGATAGGGGGATTCATGGTGAATTTGGGGCAATGTAGCATCGATGAAGCTGAACTATGGGGAATTCTTCATGGACTTAAGATGGTGTGGCAGATGGGAATGCGCCGTGTGATAGTGGAAACAGACTCCGAGATCTCCTTCAAGAGCATATCCAAGTCCAGACCTTCCTGCAAATGTCACAATGCTTTAATCAGAAATATAGAGAAAATGAAATTGAAGCCTTGGCAAGTTAAATTCAAACACATATATAGAAAAGCTAACACATGTGCAGATTGGTTAGCTAAACGTAGTCTTGATTGTGAGCAAAGATTTCAATTTGTTGATGTGCCGCCTGAAGAACTTGTTTCCAAACTGAATGATGATGCCAAAGGGGTTCAAATGCCCCGCTTTGTACTTCTTTAGTTAAACCTTGTTTTGTATTTTTCTTTTGGGCTTATGCCCCTCTTTTTACCGAAAAAAAAAAAGAAAACATATAAGAATTTTATTTTTAATTCGGCTGATTCTCTATCTGAGCAAATGCTTCACTTATCGGCATCCCTGAACACCACCAATAAATGGGGATAACCTAAATTAGCAAAATCCCAATAATATCGACTCCTCAACAGTGCCGGAAAAAACAAACAAGCTGACTATCGTAAGTGATAATAACCAAAAACCTAATCGATCAAAGTCAAAATTAAATCACTGCGCCTTCAACACAAGTCCACCTAATCAATCAACTGAAGATCCACCACTGCTATAATGCAATAAGGAAACCGAATGGATCAATTGAAGTGAAAATCAGAAAATCCATTGGATCCTTCTTCAATACGAATTCCCAATTCAAAGCATGAACACGAATTTTTTATTGTTTCATTTTAAAACGGAATGGAATTAGGGGAATACCAAGAGAGAAGGGTCCGATTCCGAGACCGGGTCGGAGATCGAGAACGATGGCTCCCATGGCAGTGCCCTCGCAGCGCCGTCTGGGTCTCTGCAACATATTGGGTATTTGGATTTCGGAGGGGTATTTTGGGAAAATAATTCCGTTACTTTCGGGATCGAAGGCCTAAGGATAACACGGCGAGACGCGGCTTCAAATTGAATTGAATGTATAAATATGATATGATGGAAATGGGGAATGGGTTTCTTCTTTCTATTTCTTTCCCTTGTTCCCCTAAACAACTAAGATACGTATAACTTGTATAAGATACTTCAAATTTCTATTGAAAATTTGTATACATATTACGAATATTGTAAATCCTATTGTGATAAGAAGCTGAGTTGGATGCCCGTTAATATATGGGCAGCTCAGTTTCTCAATGAAGAAATTGTTTTGTTCTTCAATAAATAAGTTGTAGAAAAAAGGTGTTCCATATGTGTATAAATAGAGAGAGGTTTTAGCCTCTGAACACACACAACAGTAACAATAAACAAATACAATTCTCTCTCTTTTTACTTTTAATACTTCTTTCTATCTTTATATATATATACACATTACAACATATAATATTATTATATATATATAAATCATTATTGAACTAATTATATTAATACTAGAGTCTTCTATTTATACATCTTTATTTTATATTTAATATATCTTTTATTTATTTTACAATACGTTATCAGCACGAGACTCTGATCAATTTTTTAGGAAGGCTCAGGTAACAAATTTTCATTATGTCGAAACTCTCTCATCTTGAATTCAATGCTCTTGATATATCTGGAAACAATTATTTATCATGGATATTAGATGTTGAAATCCATCTTGATTCAATGGATCTTGGAGATACCATTAAGGCTAAAAATAATGCATCCCAGAAGGATAAAGCCAAAGCCATGATTTTTCTTCGTCATCATCTTGACGAGGGATTGAAAAATGAATATCTCACATTAAAAGATCCTGCAGATCTTTGGAAAGACCTTGAAGAAAGGTATAATCATCAGAAAACGGTGATACTTCCTCAAGCTCGATATGAATGGACGCACTTGCGTCTACAAGATTTTAAATCTATAAATGAATATAATTCTGCAATGTTTCGAATCACCTCACGAATGAAATTATGTGGGAAAAAGATAACTGATCATGATATGTTGGAGAAAACTTTCTCAACCTTCCATGTCTCGAATGTGCTCCTGCAGCAGCAGTATCGAGAAAAAGGGTATAAAAAATATTCTGAGTTAATTTCTTGCCTTCTTGTTGCTGAACGCAACAATGAATTGCTATTGAAAAATCATGAAGCGCGCCCAGCTGGCGCCGCCCCATTTCCTGAAGTAAATGCGGCAAATTACCCCATAAGAGGTAAATGGCAAGGTTTTAATAACAAGAAAAATTATGGAAGGAAAAGAAATTATGTTCACAAGAAAGGATCTCACCAGAAGTGGGATAAAGAAAGAAATATCGGGCAGAATAAATCAACAGAGGATAAGTGTTTCTGTTGTGGTGGAAAGGGCCATTGGTCTCGTACCTGCCGTACCCCAAGGCACCTAGTCGATCTTTACCAGGCATCTTTGAAAAAAGACGACAAGGGAAAAGAGTCGAATTTTGTTTCAAATGATGCTGAAAATTTCACCACTCATTATGATGTATCTGATTTCTTTGAGGATCCTGAAGGAAATATTGGTCATTTGATCAATGATGGAATAGTTTAATATGTGAGATTGTTAAGTATTCATGTAAATAAACAATGTAAAGAACTTATTATTAAGTTTTATTTTCTATGTATTTAAGTTTCAAATATGATATATATAAATAATGAAATATTAATGTTTATGAATTTTGAAATCATTAAATGTGTCATGTTTTAAAATAAAATTTTAGTATGTGACATTATTTTTATGAGCAGTATTTCTTAGAAAAATAATTCCGATCAAGTATTCAATTTAACTGTGCATACTACTCATTTTATTATTATTTATCTTTGAAGAAAAATGGCAAGGATATATTCTGAAGATATTTGCCTTGCGGATAGTGCAAGTTCGCACAATATTCTTAAAAGTGATATATATTTTACCCATCTTGTGCCAAAAGAAGAATATGTTAATACTATTATTGGCTCAGGCAATGTGATAGAAGGCTCCGGAAGAGCTATAATTTTGTTTCCTGGAGGAACAAAATTTGTAATAAATAATGCACTATTATCTACCATGTCTCTGAGGAACTTGTTGAGTTTCAAAGATATTCGCCGAAATGGATATTATATTGAAACGATGAATGAGGGAAATCATGAGTATTTATGTATCACAACTCATGATTCAAATAAGAAAGTTATATTAGAAAAATTACCCTCACTTTCATCTGGATTGTATTATACCAAGATTAGTGCAATTGAATCACATGCCATTGTAAACCAGAAGTTTACTAGCCCAAATGAATTCATAACTTAGCATGATAGATTGGGTCATCCGGAAATAACCATGATGAGGAGAATTATTGAAAACTCTCATGGACATTCACTAAAGAACCAGAAGGTTCTTAAATCTAGTGAATTTTGTTGTGCTGCATGTTCTCAAGGGAAGTTAATTTTAAGGCCATCACCAGTAAAGATTGGATTTGAGTCCCCTGAATTCCTAGAAAGGATTCAAGGTGATATATGTGGACCTATTCATCCACCATGTGGATCTTTTAGATATTTTATGGTCCTGATAGACGCATCTTCGAGATGGTCACATGTGTGCTTATTATCTTTTCGCAACCTGGCGTTTGCGAGATTACTGGCTCAAATTATTCAATTAAAAGCACAATTTCCAGAAAATCCAATCAAAGTAATTCGTCTTGATAATGCTGGTGAATTTACTTCCCAAGCTTTTGATGCTTATTGTATAGCTAATGGAATAAGTGTTGAACATGCGGATTGTCATTTTGATGAATCAAAATTTCCAACATTAGGGGGAGAGAATAAGTTTCCTAAAAAGGAACTTAATTGGAATGCATCATCTTTGATGCATTTAGATCCTCGATCAGGGTAATGTGAACTAGAATTTCAAAAGATTATACATTTGCAAAGAATAGCAAATGAATTGCCTGATGCATTTTCCGATACAAAGAGGATAACCAAATCTTATATACCAGCGGAAAATACCCCAATTCGAATTGATGTCCCAGTAGGACAAGTAGCCACTGAAGCAAATTCACGCCAGAAGCGTGGCAGGGCAAAAAATACCCCAATTTGAATTGATGTCCCAGTAGGACAAATAGCCACTGAAGCAAATACACGCCAGAAGCGTGGCAGGCCTGTCGGTTCCAAAGATAAAAATCCTCGAAAGAGAAAAGAGGTAAATACTATTCCTGTTAAAAAAGACATAGTAAAGACACATGCAGTTGTCCAAAATTTTGATATAACGCCAGAAGACGTTCAGGTACCTGAAAATTGTGAAAATGACGAGATCTCGATAAATTATGTCTTTACAGGAGAGAAATGGGACCGAAATAAGACAATTGTCAATGAAATATTTGCATATAATGTGGCATTGAATATCATGCATGAAATTAAGGATCTTGAGCTAAGATCAGTCGAAGAATGTCGACAAAGGAATGATTGGCCAAAATGGAAAGAAGCCATGAAGGATGAATTAGACTCACTTGCAAAACGTGAAGTCTTTGGACCTGTAGTCCGTACACCAGAAGATGTAAAACCTGTTGGATACCGGTGGGTATTTATGAGAAAACGAAATGAGAAAAATGAAGTTGTGCGCTACAAAGCCCGACTTGTGACACAAGGTTTTTCACAAAGGCCCGGTATAGATTATGAAGAAATGTATTCCCTAGTAGTGGATGCGATAACATTACGTTATTTGGTCAGTTTATCTGCATATCATAAACTGCATATGCATTTAATGGATGTGGTAACATCCTATTTATACGGCTCATTAGATCGGGATATCTATATGAAAGTCCCTGAAGGACTAAAGATATCTAAACCATCCAATGAATATTCGCAAGGGTTATACTCAGTAAAATTGCAAAGATCTTTATATGGTCTAAAGCAATCTGGATGAATGTGGTATAATCGTCTTATTGAGTATCTGGCCAAAAACTGTTTCAAGAATGATGATATATGCCCGTGTGTTTTCATAAAGAAAACTGCTTCTGGATTCATTATAATTGCTGTGTACGTTGATGATTTAAATATCATTGGGACTCCTGAAGAGATTCCAACAATTATAAAAACTCTAAAAGAAGAGTTTGAGATGAAAGATCTTGGAAGAACTAAATTTTGTCTTGGCCTGCAGATCGAGCATATAAAAAATGGGATCTTTATTCATCAAACAACATACACAGAGAAGATCTTGAAGAGATTTTATATGGATAAGTCACATCCCTTGAGTATCCCAATGATCGTAAGATCTTTGGATGTGGAGAAGGATCAATTCCGTCCTAAAGAAGGAAATGAAGATATCCTTGGTCCTGAAGTACCATATCTTAGTGCCATTGGAGCGCTAATGTATCTTGCTAATAATACAAGACCTGATATATCATTTGCTGTGAATTTACTAGCAAGGTATAGTTCCTCTCCAACCAGAAGACATTGGAGTGGAATCAAGCAAATCCTTCGATATCTTCATGGAACGGTTGATATGGGATTGTTTTATCCCTATGGATCCAAGTCACAACTAGTTGGCTATGCAGATGCCGGATACTTGTCTGATCCACATAAAGGGAGCTCTCAAACAGGATACTTGTTCACATATGGTGGTAAAGCTATATCTTGGAGGTCCACAAAATAGACGATTGCTGCAACATCCTCTAATCATGCCGAAATACTAGCGATTCATGAAGCTAATCGCGAGTTTTTTTGGCTGAGGAGTCTGATTCAATATATTCTGTCATCATGTGGACTGATTGATCATAAGATAGCTCCAACTGTCCTGTTTGAAGATAATACAGCATGTATCGCTCAACTTAAGGGTGGATACATCAAAGGTGATAGAACAAAGCATATTTCTCCCAAATTCTTCTTCACTCATGATCTTCAAAATCAAGGGACAATTGATGTCCAACAGATCCGCTCAAGTGACAATCTGGCAGATTTATTTACAAAGTCACTCCCAAAATCCTCCTTTGAAAGATTAGTACATGAGATTGGGATGCGCCGATTTTGAGACATTAAATGATGTCGGCAAGAGGGGGAGACTGTACTCTTTTTTCCTTGGTCAGGTTTTTTTCCCATTGGGTTTTTCTTGACAAGGTTTTTAATGAGGCAGTCCCCATCACAAAGGATATTGTACTCTTTTTCCTTTACTAAGGTTTTTCCCACAGGGTTTTCCTTTAGTAAGGTTTTAATGAGGCAATAATTCTTAATGGGCATCCAAGGGGGAGTATTGTGATAAGAAGCTGAGTTGGATGCCCATTAATATATGGGCGGCTCAGTTTCTCAATGAAGAAATTGTTTTGTTCTTCAATAAATGAGTTGTGGAAAAAAGGTGTTCCATATGTGTATAAATAGAGAGAGGCTTCAGCCTCTGAACACACACAACAGTAACAATAAACAAATGCAATTCTCTCTCTTTACTTTTAATACTTCTTTCTATCTTTATATATATATACACATTACAACATATAATATTATTATTTTTTTTATTATATTTACAATTATACTTATAACATGTTCAATTTGTTATACATTTTTATATTATTCATGTATTATTATTATTTAATAA
>NC_029794.2:13575087-13588420 GCF_000816755.2 Arachis ipaensis | reverse complement strand
ATTAACTAATATTATAATTATAATATTATATAACATCAGCGGGAAAATTTGAATTCTGGTTGGACACTAATTCTAATATCCCTCCCTTTTTGCCTCACCAATCACCAAGACGAACTAAAATTTGTTTCACTTGTGTATTTAGTCATTTAAATAGTTGATTATTCAGTGAATTATTAGTAGATATCTGTTGAAACTGTTTACCAATAGTACCGTGAAGTCGTGATACTAGAATTTGATTCACAAAATCTTATTTTTTATTAAGAATTATCTTTTTAACCTATTAGATAGTTTAAAAAATTTATTTTATTCTTTATTCCTGAAGGACTGTAACTCAAAACACGTAAAGAATAATTGATGAAAAAAAATGTCATTTCACAACAATAATTCAATAAATTGTATTAAAAATGTAGGGATAACAGAAAATAATATATATCTATACACTTTATATGTCAATTTAGTGGCACAATTTGAATAAAAATAGAAACTATAGATACTTTAACATTTATTTTTTAAAATTTTTTATTAAATATTTTCATTGAATCACATCAATTAAGGACAAGCTTAATGAAAAAAGTAGAATTAACATAATAATATAGAGGAAGATATTGTAAGATATTCTACATGTATAGTGCATGATTCATGACTTGATCTTTGATTATATTGAATCTCAAATAGAATAAAAGGTCTATTATCATTAAAAATTTAGTATATAGTGATTTTATTGGTAGTATCTGAAATTTCTTAAGTTAGTATCTAAAACATTCATGAATTGCCTATGAAGATACATTAAATATTAGAGGTGCTTTCTTCTAATAATAGAGGTAGATTCATTAGTTTCGTACTACACATGATTTTTTGTATTAATAGATCTATATATAAAATTTCATTTTCTACAGTTCAGATAAGATTTTTCAATTCAACTGTTATGTTAAAAGATATCTATTGATATTGTTCACTCATATTAGTGTGAAGTCATGACATTAGAATTTGATTCACAAAATCTTAGTCTTTATTAAGAAATCTCTTTTTTGACCTATTAGATAAATGAGAACATTTATTTCATTATTCATTCATGAAGGACTATAACTTATAACTGTCAAGGATCATTAATGAAAGAAAATGTCACTTCATAACAATAATCCAATAAATTATATTGAAGATGTAGGTATAATAGAAAACAGTAACAAGAGAATCATCAAATAAGATAGATAATTAAATTCATAGTTAGCTAAAAATTAATGAAGACAGATTTTTGTGACATGAATTAATGTTTATATATTTCTTTAACATATACAAAATAATGTAATCTGTGTCTGTATTTTTTTTTATACTTTGTATGCTCAAAATTATTTTTTCTTGCAGTAAGTTAATTGACTTGTTGCATATTAATTTCATTTATTAATTGAATTGTAGTAATTTTATATTATTGTCAGTGTAAATTATATGGCTTAATTTAATTTAATTATTGGCATTTTAATATCTAAAAGATTATAAATTAAACAAAAAAAAATTGGAACATAATATAACAAAGTTAAAATATTTTTTAAATATTTATACTTAACTTGAATGGATGTGGATTTTTAAATATATACTTCAAAATCTAGCACTGATTCATTTGTTGTGATATAGTTAAGAAATGTTATAAATAAATTATGCTATCAAAAAAATAGTATTAGGTATATATTAATAAAGTGGGGGCTTTGAATTTGAGTGAACATTATTTTCTCATTTTGGGTCTAAATTTTATTAACTATAAGATTTGATGGTATTTTTAATAAATATATATTTTTTTTTAATTTTGAGAATCATATGCTCATTAATTATGATTGAATTGTTATAAGCTAACAATTTATGGAGCAACTGAAAAAAAAAGTGAGAGCTATGTTAAATATGGATTAGACATGAAAAGATAAGTTGTGTTGAGTTGGTGGCATTAGGTGAAAGTTATTGAAAGATACATGTGAATATAACTAAGGTACTCTAATAGTTCTGTGTCTTTTGAAAAGCTAGTGAATATATACTATAATATTAAGTACTTTTATATTTGAGACTATTTAAACTTTTTTTTTGTTTAGAGTGCTTCAATTGTGATCAATATTTACATTTATATTTTTTCGGAGGTGTTAAATATATACTTTAAATTCTTTTTTAAATTTTGTACAATATTTTATTATTCTTTGATAAGATTTGGTAATTCTATTTCTTTAGTGATACAGAGACAACTAAAACTAATGAGAGACTTAGAAACAACAATAGGTAAAGACTGATATTTGATGTTAATACATAAACAGTCAGTTAATTGATTCATCATCAAATAGTTATAGATAGTTCCAAAAGAAGGCTACATAACACAATAAAGAAAGACAAAGATCATAAACATCTGATGCTAAACTTCATAAAAGTCTATCTTAATTAAGAAGTTACTAATAAATTCTAAACTATGCCTTCAAATTAAAACGTAAAGTAGTGCTAATAATATCTTAAAAAATAAAGCTCTGACTGTTGTCATAATACTAACATAGTAACATATTCAATCTCTAGTCCATAATTTTCTTGTCCTTCCTCTTTAACACCTTTGTAGTCGATGCTTGTGGGTCTGTCTTTGTTAAGATCAACAGCAATTTGTTGTATAACCTCACTTGAAAGTCTCTTCTGTGATGACCTAAAGCTACCAATGGTAATTGTTTTATTCACTGACTCCTACAATGATGATAGAGATGTTGAGTTATTTTATTTCACCAACAAAAGATAAATTATGATTTGTGTTCTTATCTAAAATTCATATAGTTGAAGATGAAGTTAAAGGTACATTACTTGGCAAAGAGAAATAGAACGATCATCTCCAAGACTATGAACAAGCCCAAAAGAATTGTTAGTTGAACTATCGTCCACCAACTGGAACATAAATAAATAGAATAGTTGGAATATTGACATTTTTATAAAGTGAGCATAACTCTAAATGCTAGAAAATATTTGATGATATAAAAAGCCTTACAGATCTAGAATCTTCGTCAAGCTCATGAGTAAACTTTTTTATAGTATCATAGTCATCATAGATCCTTGTAACGTTATAAAGCACATCAGTTTCAGTGATATTGCTAGCTTTAATATTGATCTTGAACAACATTGATAAAGACAAGAATTGAAATTGAATAGAAAAGATACATCGAAATTGAAATAAAAACAAAAAGGATAGGTTGAAATTGAATACAAAGAGAATCACTCTACTTTCTACCCAATTTCTCGACGCAACAAGAAAGGGACTCCTCAACCTAACTTGTCAACGCCATAGTTTGGGAATTGAATCGAAGGGACTCCTCAACTTTCTACCCAATTCCCCGATGTAACAAGTGAGGGACTCCTCAACCGCAATTGTCCACACCATGGTTTCATCACGAAACCAAAAAAGGGGGTTTTAAACCTCTAAATCATTCTATGCTACGACTACAATAGCTAAGGAGATATTTATAACCTCTTATTAGGTTAAAACAAAGAAAAACCCTAAAGCTCATAAACATAAGGCCTAATCTAGTAATTAAATAAGCAAAATCAAAATATATTAAATTAAAATAATCTAAAAATGTAAACTAATATCTTCTAAATAACACTTGAACTCTTCATATCACGAACATTTGAAGCATGTATCATTCTCCTCCTCTTCAAAAAAGATTCGTCATCGAATCTTATAGGTGGAAAAAATAATATATGAAAAGGACAATAATTACAAGGAAGATAAATTTTTTTGTTTTTTTTCTTCTTTTTTTTGTTTTTTTTTCACTTTATGCTTCTTTTTTTTAACAATAATGAAACGCAAACGAAAACAAGAACACAAGAACAAAAAGAAAGACGCAACAGACACTGGACTCTTTTTTTTATGATAAAAGAAGAACAAATATAGATTAATAAGAATTAATCTAATACATGAGCTCTGATACCAAATGATAAAGACAAGAATTAAAATTGAATAGAAAAGATACATAGAAATTGAATACAAAGAGAATCACTCTACTTTCTACCCAATTTCTTGATGCAACAAGAAAGGGACTTGTCAACCTAACTTGTCAACGCCATAGTTTGAGAATTGAATAGAAGGGACTCCTCAACCTTCTACCCAATTCCCCGATGTAACAAGAGAGGGACTCCTCAACCTCAATTGTCCACACCATGGTTTCATCACGAAACCAAAAAAGGGGTTTTTTAAACCTCTAAATCATTCTATGCTACGACTACAATAGCTAAGGAGGTATTTATAACCTCTTATTAGGTTAAAACAAAGAAAAACCCTAAAGCCCATAAACATAAGGCCCAATCTAGTAATTAAATAAGCAAAATCAAAATACATTAAATTAAAATAATCTAAAAATGTAAACTAATATATTCTAAATAACACTTGAACTCTTCATATCACGAACATTTGAAGCACGTATCAAACATCAAGGTTGCTGGGATAGTTATTGGAATTGTCGCCCTACATCGACGTGGGAAATAGTCCAATTAAATTTATGAATATTAATAATGCTTTCTAACTTACATTGTAGCTAGATTTCAAAATGGTGGTACTATAAAATCATTTGTTAGTAAAGTGTAATTGACCTGGCATTTAGTATAACGGTTTTGGCTTCCATTCCAACTATTGATTTGGCCTCATTCTCCCAAATAACGATGCAAAGGCTATCACTGCCATTAGTAACATATGATTTTAGCCTATATCTTAGAAAATTTGAGTTATGAAAAAATAACATAAATAAAAGGAACATGCAAACCTGATAACTGAATAAGGTAATTCGAAAATTTGGACGAAAGGAATAATTCATTACATGGACATTGTATATTAAAGAGATACTCCAAAGATACAAGTATCCCTTCCTTCACACAAAAATCACAACTAAAATGATCTCCTTTTAGTTTAGCTTTTTTCTGGAACACTACGCAGATAGCATAAAACCAATCATCCTTGCCAACATCTAATGCAACAATTGAACCAAGGATTCATAATACACCTCCCTGATATAAAAAATTTAGTTCATATCCAATTGTGTATTCTGAATTCTACATGTTATTTTGAGATGAACATGTAAATTTATTTTAACATATTATATTCATTGTGTTTGTATAGTATATATATTGTGGGCGTGTAATTTCAGCATACATATAATTTACTAATTGTGATGCTGGTGATAATTACCACAACACATACATCTGTAGAATTCAGGACATCTTTGATTCTCTTCACAAGAACCAATCCTTTGCTAAGTTTTTCAATTGGCGAATGGTAAACTTAAGAGGATATGTGGCTGATTCTCTGGGATTTAGATGACCCAAAAGCAAGTAACTTTTTCTTGAAGTCAGTAACCTCCGATATCTGAGGATTGATATGTATGTTAAATGCATAAAATGAACTTTGAATACTCCTGTTGCCTAAAAATGAAACTCAAAAGAATTAGTTTTTACTATATGGGTTGGTGATCTAACAAACTTTAATTAAGAGCATGTGTGGAGTATATTATCTTTGTAAATGTGAGGTCGAAACAATTAGAAAACGACAATTAGAGGTTCAGAAGATTATCATTCAACTAATTCACCAAATAGAGTGCAACTGATGGTGTTTTTACTGCAATGAAAAAGTTGTTTGTTAGCAATTGGTGAATTTATTGTGTTGTTACTATTCATTAAAGACGCACTGGTTTAAGAATTGAAAAAAACACACTCTATGTCTTTCAACAGTAGGATCAAGTGCTTGCTATCCTTCCCATTCTTTGTTACTAATTCCCTTGGGGTTTCTTTACTAACTCCCTCAACAATAACATCTAATATTGTTACAATGAGTCCATGTTACATGAGGGGCAGCAATTAGAAACATATAAGTTTCCATGAAATAGTATAACATGTAAAAGAGATATTAAAAACACAATTGAATATTAACCAACGAGTTAATTTTCATAAATCATGTCGGCTTTACAAATTTGGCCAATTGATGTAAAAAATCAAATTGCTTAAAAAGGAAGGTCGGTTCAAAGACATGCATAACTGTCGTCCTTTGGAGAAATATTAATTTATGCGAGTGTTGTGTGCTCTTAATCCAAAAGTTATTACTACCGATGATGAAATTCTTCATGTAATACATTTCACCCTCCTTAATGACAAGGATGAAACCTTTTAATAATGACCTGGGTATTGAAGCTTGTATCCTGTTACCCTAATGTAAGTTTAGATAGTCATATTAGTTCAAGGTAATAATAACATCTTCCAAAAATTGTTGTAAAGAATTTGTTACCTCATAATCACATAGGACCATCCCCATAGTGGTAATTGAGTTTTGATCTTCTCTCTGAGGAACAACTCAGAGGCTAGCCACCCATACATTAAATGGCCATGTTTAAAAGGAAAAAAAAGTTTGGAAGAAAATGGTATTTGTGTTTTAAGGATATGAAAGGAATGGGAATAAGAAGAATATATGGATTATAATCAAATGAAAGGTGTTTATATATTTATAGCCATATCATATCAAGCTTCAGCGGCGAGATCTTTTAAATTCAATTTTTTTGAAATTTTATAAATAAAGCTATTTGAAGATTAAGATTATATATAGGGTTAGTTGTTGTTTGCATTAAAGTTGAAGATACAAGAAAGACATATAAGTAAGCTTATCAATTAAGTGTTGCGGGAGAAATTGGATGGAAGTAAAATGGATATGTGATTGACACGTGGCTTAATAGAATGATTCAATGCATGGCCATTTTATACTAGAGAGATTTAACAACCAACCACCTACATCCGCTATAAATCAGTGTGCTATTTAAAAAATTACTACTCCAAATACAAAGGATATTTCTAGATATGTTTGCTGTGTCCACTACTATCCATATCAAATTGCTTCTTTTATCAATTTTAAATATCAAACCCATACTCACCGATTCTTTCCTTATTTTAGTAAAACCAACAAATCGACTTTGTTTTTCTTAGTGACCCTTCAAACCATTTCTATCTTCCCTTTCCCTTAATCGTACCCCTTAACGTTCTAGTAGAGAAAATTCATGATAAGATAAGTTTAACTCCTGACCTAAGAGTTCTAAAGTCACTATCACTATTGTTTCTAGTTTTGGCCTTGTGCCTCCTCCTTTCATATTTTGCCATAGTCTTTTTCGTAGCTTTTTCCATCGCAAAATTCTCTAAAATGCTGGTCTCATCCTCAGGCAAAAAAGAGCATTCCTTCTCTTCATAGATATGCAACATTTTCTCTGCCTCTCGCCAGTGTAGATCATCATCATCATTCACAATTGCCTCTCCAACACTATATCTATCCCCCAACATGACTTGGTTAGCACTTCTATTCTCTCTCGCACATGTGCCCTCTTTACTTATGAGCTCCCTATGCACATGTTCTCCCCCCTGCATGGCCTGAACCCTTGAGGAAGGGGCAAGAAAAGTCTGAGCCCACCATGCTATCACAATCCGCATAATCACTCAACTTTGAATCAACCTCAAACTTTCCTTTATCTTGTTCTTTCATAACATCGGCTAAACCACGACATAACCCCAACCCATAATCATTATTTCTAACAAGTAGATTATCAAAAGTTGGGATAAACCCAAACTAGGTCCATTAGCCTCTATATTATTTACCACTTCTTTTTCTTTAGCCACACTAAAAATAACCGCATCGAAATTATACCCTGCCTCCTTTGCAAAACTTTCTTCAAATCTTATCATGCTCTAAGCTTTTAGCTGCATTTATATCACCACTTCCCCATACACACATTATTAGATTGTCGAAGATCGGGTCCTATGCAATGTTCAAACCCATCGTCCTTTACATCTATTACAGTCTATTACACTTTTGAGCAACTACCTTCTTCAACAACCATGGCTTCCGGTGCAAAATCCTGGTGTCTCACACTTCTTGGAGACTAAACACTTCCTTCCAAATTCCTTTGCAAAAGTCTCAAACTCTACATCTTTTATATTTAGTACTTTCCATTCTTGTACATCCCCGCCAAACTTTATGAACAAGCCGCTTTAGTAAGGTCATGCAACATCACCATCCTTCCCTACCTCTTACAAATCTTCTTGAATGTTTCATGAGACCACGCATAAATAGGAATCCTACCAAATCGACCACACTCTTCTAGTCAGGCTCCATGTTAAGTCTTATTAAGGACAAAGATCGTCGAAAAAGAACGCAAGAGCGGATTCTCAGAAACTTGATTCTTAAAATCTTTATTCTCCAATGTCAGCAAACACTTATACGGGCTTGAGTCCCTACATTCCATTATCTTTGGTCCTGGCACTCCTCTTTGATCCTATGTATCATTGAGAAGAACATAATAGGCTAGATGTTTGCTTAAACTACTCCTATTAAGGATATCATTTTTTGTCTTTGAGGTCTTCACTTCAATAATCCTTTTCTCCCTTGGTATCGCCATCTTCACTTTATCCATATCATATTTTTGGGATATGCTCCATCCTCCGATCACTTAAAGACACTGTATACCTATATCCCTTTGCATCCCTCTATCGATTTCTACCATAACCTCCATGGCTATGGTTAACCTCCACCATCCCATGTTCCTTGCTTCTATTGAATCTAGCTTCTGTCAACTTAATTCTTTTTCCATTTATCGTTTCCCATTTAGACTTCCACCACTCTATTAAGGCCTCCTTTTGAGTCAACGTGAACAAAAGTAAAAAGGACTTTTGACTTCTCTTCATCACTTTTCTAGAAACATAAATATCCACTACTCCTCCTATTCTTCCAAATAACCTAAAGAGCATTCCTTTAGATATATCATCAGGTAGGTTATCCACAAGGATAGTAAGAGTTTTCAATCCACTCTAGTTTTTTTTTTTTTACATTCCTCTTGTCCCCTACTCTGTTAGATAACCTTCTTTTATGTGACTTTCTCTTGGGAACTTGCCATTCTCCTTTATTTTAAGCCCTCTGTCTCCTTTATACTTTCCACATCTTACCTTTGTCGCTTTACCTGACCTAGCTTTTGTTTTTTGCGTTCCTCCCTCTCTATCTTTTTCTATTCAATATTTGTGATGCCAAACTTATTATCACTTGTATTTTTATATTTCAGTTTAAAAATTTAACNTATTGCTCTTTCTCTTTCTGCAACACAAAATCATTCAATTTATTTTTTATATTTTATTATTGATGAGATAATCACCGAGTTATAACCAAATTTGGATACACTCAAATTCCTTACTTAGTTATTAATCACTTCCTAATGTGATTTGACTGATTTCTATTCAATTTTCACTAATGTTAAAGAGCTATTTTTTTCTAGAACAATTTTTGTATAGTTTTCTTTCCTAGGCTTTACTCTCTTGATTATCAAAAGAATAGACAACAACATGCTAAGATACCACAAACATAAATTCTTTCACTTAAAAATAAAATAAAGGAAAAAATAATTAAAAAGTAAGATTTATCATCTAAAAAGCAAATTCTCATACATATATTGAAAGTTTTAGCTTTACAAGAATACATCCCAAAAAAAATTTAATAAGTTAAGCAAGAAATTATCATAAAAGGTTTGGCACTATGTAAAATTTTAAGCTTTATTAGGTGCTAACCTCATTATAGCTAAAAATTATAACTTATATCTATGTATCTTTTATGATTCTTGCTAAAAGCATCTAACAATAAAAAAAAAGCGTAACAAATTAGATTACAATAACAAAAAACGTTCTCTAAACTTTTCTAATGTTATGAGATAAACTATTAAATAGGGTTGAAGTGATACATAATTAAAAAAATATTTATCATCTATATTTTTTTTCAAATTTCAAAGATAGTAATGGTTGCAAACTCCACCAAAAAGTTTGCAAAAATTGACATCAGTTTACTTTGCAAGTTAGATCATTGTTCTACTATAAAAGCATTAGAAAATGCAAGACTTTTATATTCATAAATATTTATTTTCTATATTTTTTGTGAATTTCAAATATCCTTTTTAACATGGTAGTTCCCTTTTTTTCTTTTTGTCCTGTTGTGTTAATTCTTTTTTTTTTCTATTTTTTCTCTTTTAATTTAAGTTATATTTTTTAAATTTTCATTTTGTCTTCCTCATAGCTATATATGTTTACTTAGTTTATATGCATATCTTTAACATGTATAAACAAAATTACAAACATTATTGTTCACTACTAATCATATAAGCATAATCATTTACAAGTCAACATGAAGTTTATTTGTGAAGTAGTGGTGATATTATCATTCCAAGTAGTAGAGAAACTGCCAGATCTATTTAGAATAGAAATAGGTCTGCATGCTGAAGATGTTCTAAAGGAGTACAATGAAGAGAAATGGTTAATCAATATTTTAGCCACTGACACACGTGGTATTACGTGAAATTTTAAGCAATAAATTATCATCAAATATTTGGTACTGTGTAAAATTTTAAGCTTTATTTTGGTTCTAACCTCGTTGTACCTAAAAGTATAACTTATATCAATATGTCTTTTATGATTTTCGCTAAAAGAATTTAACAACCGAAAGAAATAAAACACGTAACAAATTAGATTTCAATAGAAAAAATGTTACCAAAACTTTTTTGTTTGTTATGAGACAAACTCTTAAATAGGATTGAATTGATACATAACTAAAGAAAGAAAAACAGTTTCATATAAGTTTAATATGCAGTAATGGTTGCAAACTCCACCAAAAAGTTTGCAAAAATTGACATCAGTTTACTTTGCAAGTTAGATCATTGTTCTACTATAAAAGCATTAGAAAATGCAAGACTTTTATATTCATAAATATTTATTTTCTATATTTTTTGTGAATTTCAAATATCCTTTTTAACATGGTAGTCCCCTTCATCTCTTTTTGTCCTGTTGTGTTAATTCTTTTTTTTATATTATAATACAAGTTCTATTTCTTAAATTTTCAATGTCTTTCTAAAAGCTATCTTTCTAAAAGCTATATATGTTTACTTAGTTTATTGCATAGGCTTAACATGTATAAATAGCATTACAGACATTATTGTTCACTACTAATCATATAAGCATAATCATATACAGGTCAACATGAAGTTTATTTGTGAAATGGTGAAATTATCATTGTCGGTTATAATAATACAATCGAGCATCATATTCTCACGAGAACTTGGGAGTCCAAATCATATCAAGACAGCTACTTTTTATACTAAAAAATTCGTATTAGAACCTGGAAAAATTACCAGAAAAAATTTTTTCGATGTTGAGTTTCCAAGAGGCCACACTGGAATTAAGAATTTACAAGCTGAACTAGTCGATGAACACGGAAATTCTATACCACTGTATGAGGCTTACCTACATCATTATTTCGTTTTTAGATATTTTGAGAATATCACCATGTCGCAATATGCTAATAAAAGTCAACCTGCCTATGGTAAGTATTTTAGGAGAAACGATGGTGTATGTCAAGGTTATGTTAATTCAATTTCTTGGGGACTTGGAGGTGATGCACGAAAAACTAGCGTAGAACTACCAGATCCATTTAGAGTAGAAGTAGGTATACATCCTGAGGATGTTCCAAAGGAATACGATGAGGAGAAATGGTTTATTAATGTTTTGGCTATTGACACACGTGGTACAGAAGATAAGAAAGGTTGTTCCCAATGCAGATGTGATCTTTATAATGTCAAAAGTCAAGATTTGAAAAACACAACAAGCATTGATGGAAAATCATTGTTTAGTAGTGATTACAAAGGAGGAATTTTTTGTTGTGAGAAAAAATCTCAATGTAAATTACAAAAAGGATACAAAAAAGAACAAAAGAGAAAAGTTACCCTTAAATATACAATATCATGGGTTGAATGGGATCAACACCAAGTGCCTCTTAAGTTTTATATTCTTGATGTTACTGATCAAGTGACATATAATGGATCAAAACCAATTCATAATTGTGCAGTAAGTGACAAAAATTTTGTTTTAATTAAATATTAAGACTTATACTTCACATGTTTCATACAATAATATATATTATCCTATATATTTTGATTAGTCAAGTAATATTTATTATGAAATAGAATTAGTATTAATAACTGGTTCATTTATCTACTTATCTAGGAAATAATCATAAAAATTTCTTTATTTGTTATATAGGTAGAGTATTCTATAATTCCGGAAAAGGCTAATGAAGAACAGTACTATATCAAAAAAACAAATGTTCCAATGGAAAAAGGTGGTAATGTCATTTATACTACTGCTCACATACATTCAGGAATTGTTAATGCAACTTTATATGGAGAGGTATACCATCACTTTCTTGCATAGTATTTACAATTAATTACATATCATAATCAATTATATTTATTTATCTATCTATCCTAAAGTTGTTTTTTAAAGACAATAAGATGATTCATCATCATCGTTGAAAATTAAATTTTGAAAAAATTGTCACTATTAAAATATGCCCTTTTTATTTTTAATTTAGGATGGAAGAATATTATGTGAAATTAAGGCGATTAGTGGAATGGGAAAAGAGGCAGGAAATGAAGAAGGTTATGCTATTGGAGCGTCTGGGTGCTACCCAAAACCAGGCTCTATGAAGATTAAAGATGGTGAAATTTTAACTATAGAATTTGCACATGAAAACAAATACACTACTGGACTTATGGGGCATTTTTATGTTTATTTGGCAGAAGAGTTGCCAAAATCTTTTTAAAATTATTGAGTATTACTAATGTTAATTTACTCTCTCTATGTTTTAAAATTAAAAAAAATAGTGAAAATCTCAAACAAATATATGAGAGAAGTTTATAGAGTGCATGAATAGATTTGATCTATGTAATTAAGTAGCTTCTTTGTCGTGAATTGTCATCGCATTAAAAATGTATTGACATAGTAATTACACTAATGTAATTTTTATTCAATTAAATGTATAAGAATTAAGAAACATGGAATTTTCTATTTAAAAAAAGGTGTTTGCTTTTCAGTGATCATGACACCACTGCAATCCTGTTGCTGTTGGGTTGGACGAAGGTGTATGCATAATAAATCAAGGGAATGTTTAAAAAGATTGATTAAATATTGATCCTTAATAATTTTAACACATTAATAAAATTATAGCACTTTGAAAATATTTGGATCAAAATTAAATTATTCTAAACTTTGAAAACACAATAAAAATATTGGAGAAATATAATGACCCAATTTTTAGTATGTCATGATCATACTAGAAGTTAGGCGTTACTAACTTGCTTCCATATTTATTAACTAATATTTATTATATGAGCTTGATTCATTGTTAAAAGCGCAGTTGTTTTACAGGATAATTTTTTGAAAATGCATTCGGTTTGATAAGCATGAACATTCATAAATAAGATCAAAGATAATCACAAAT
>NC_029794.2:13559111-13574497 GCF_000816755.2 Arachis ipaensis | reverse complement strand
ATATATATATATATATATGACATCTCCTAATTCCTCTAGATTACAAAAGCGAGGGAATAACCCTTTAAGTCTTCAAAATTTTGATCCAAGTTGACGCCATAAAAATGTAAGATATCATCCATCACTCCTCCGAACGATCATACGTTATTATGGTGACTGAAGGGATTATCCTTGGATATAAAATTTCAAACAAGGGAATAGAGGTGGATCAAGCTAAAGTTGAAGTAATTAAAAAATTACCACCACCTGTCAATGTTAAGGCAATCAGAAGCTTTCTAGGGCATGCAGGATTCTATAGGAGGTTTATAAAGGATTTTTCAAAAATTGCAAAACCTCTGAGCAACCTGCTAGCTGCTGACATGCCATTTATGTTTGACACAGAGTGTCTGCAGGCGTTTGAAACTCTGAAAGCTAAGCTGGTCACAGCACCAGTTATTTCTGCACCAGACTGGACATTACCATTCGAACTAATGTGTGATGCCAGTGACCATGCCATTGGTGCAGTATTGGGGCAGAGGCATGACAAGCTTTTGCATGTCATTTATTATGCTAGCCGTGTTTTAAATGATGCCCAGAAAAATTACACAACCACAGAAAAAGAATTGCTTACAGTGGTTTATGCCATTGACAAGTTTAGATCATACTTAGTAGGATCAAAGGTGATTGTGTACACTGACCATGCTGCTCTTAAATATCTACTTACAAAGTAGGATTCAAAACCCAGGCTCATAAGATGGGTGTTGCTTCTGCAAGAGTTTGATATAGAAATAAAAGACAGAAAAGGGACAAAAAACCAAGTGGCTGATCATCTATCCCGGATAGAACCAGTAGAAGGGGCGTCCATTCCCTCTATTGAGATCTCTGAAACCTTTCTGGATGAGCAATTGTTTGCCATTCAGGAAACACCATGGTTTGCAGACATTGCAAACTATAAAGCTGCAAGATTCATACCCAAGGAGTACAGCAGGCAACAAAAGAAAAAATTAATTACTGATGCAAAGTACTACTTGTGGGATGAACCCTATCTCTTTAAGAGATGTGCAGACGGAATAATCCGTAGGTGTGTGCCTAGAGAAGAAGCACAGGAGATCTTAGGGTATTGCCATGGGTCATAATATGGAGGCCATTTCGGAGGTGAGCGAACAGCCACCAAGGTCCTCCAATGTGGCTTCTACTGGCCTACCATCTATAAAGATTCCCGAGAGTTTGTACGTAACTGTGACAGTTGCCAGAGAGCTGGTAATCTGCCTCATGGTTATGCCATGCCTCAACAAGGAATCTTGGAGATTGAGTTGTTTGATGTATGGGGTATTGTTCCGAGGGTTACCTGAAACTGTAGGTCGATCTCGGATGAGATCTTCTGTGCTGGTCGGAGATGACGTATCCGACTGGTGGGTGACGGCTGGAGTTGTTGTGTCCGACTTATTGGACTGGATGCGCTGCTGATCCTTCGTCACCGGAGGGTGGTGGTACCTTCAAGGGACTCCGATGCTTAAGTTAGCAAGGGTATTAAGCAGGTTTTTAGTAGAATCAGAGTATGAGTTATACCTGGGTGCTCCAGTGTATTTATAATAGTGTGGAGTGACCTTCTTAGATAAGATAAGTTAGTTATTTTATCTTATCTTATCTTATCTTTGAGTGAGGTCAGCTTATCTTCAAGGGAACCGCCCTTCTCTCTGTAGGCTTGGGATGCCTTTGGATTTGGGTCGTATTCCTCAAGTTGGGCCCCTTTTTGGGCTTTCCTGTCGATTAGGCCGAGCTCTTTGAGTAGAGGTCGGATAGCCTGACCTGAAGAGGTCGGTCGCTTTGTTACTGAACATCCCGGATCGGATAGCTCGACCCAGGGTGTGAACAGGTATTGACTTCATGGGGCCTTTCCCACCATCATACTCAAACACTTATATTCTGGTGGCAGTCGACTATGTATCCAAATGGGTAGAGGCCGTTGCCACACCCACTAATGATACTAAGACAGTGCTGAAGTTCCTCCAGAAACATATCTTCAGCAGGTTTGGTGTCCCTAGAGTACTAATCAGTGATGGGGGCACTCACTTCTGCAACAAACAGCTTTACTCTGCTATGGTCTGGTATGGCATTAGCCACAAGGTGGTAACTCCATATCATCCACAGACAAATAGGCAAGCTGAAGTCTCTAATAGAGAACTAAAAAGAATCCTGGAACGAACTGTAAGTACCCGTAGAAAGGATTGGGCGAGAAGCTTGGATGATGCTCTGTGGGCTTACAGAACAGCATTCAAGACTCCTATAAGGACCTCTCCATACCAGCTTGTGTATGTAAGGCCTGTCATCTGCCCGTAGAATTGGAGCATAAGGCTTACTGGGCAACCAGATTCCTAAACTTTGATGCCAAATTAGCTGGAGAAAAAAGATTGCTCCAGCTGAATGAGCTAGAGGAATTCAGACTCATTGCTTTCGAAAATGTCAAGCTTTACAAGGAGAAAGCAAAAAGGTGGCATGACAGAAACCTGTTCTCTAGAGTCTTTGAACCAGGACAGAAGATTCTGTTGTTTAACTCTAGGCTCAGACTATTCCCCGGGAAACTGAAATCCCGGTGGAGGGGACCATATGTGATTACAAGTGTGTCACCATATGGCTATGTGGAGCTTCAAGACATTGATTCTAATAAGAAGTTCATTGTTAATGGACATAGAATCAAGCATTATCTTGAAGACAATGTTGAGCAAGAGTGCTTAAGGTTGAGGCTAGATTAAAAGCTCAGCAAGGTCCAGCTAAAGACAATAAAGAAGCGCTTGCTGGGAGGCAACCCAGCCATTAGCAAAACCTATTTTTATTTAAATAATAATTATACGAGTTTAATATAAATAATCTTCAAGGTAAAGTATCAATTGCATAAGTTCACAGGGTTACAGAAGGATTCAGAGTACAAAACAGGAAAAAGGAGCTCAATGGCAAGAAAACGCCAGTAAGAGGTACAATTGGGCGTTAAACGCCCAAAAGAAGCTACAGATGGGCGTTAAACGCCCAAAACAAGCAGCAGTTGGGCGTTTAACACCAGGATTGTGGAGGGGAGGAAGTTTTTGTTCCCAACTTGATTTTTTTCAAATTTTCATATTTCCATCCATATTTTCTTGCATAAACATGTTCCCATACTTTCTTTTTTTTTTAAAACTCTTTTCCAAAAATATTAAAAATATCTTAATCCTAAAATTACATCTTTCTCAATTCTTTTTCAACCTCTTCTCAAATATTTTTCAAAACAAATCTATCTTTTTCAAAATTTTTTCAAACTCATCAATATCTTTTTCAAATCTTCACAATATTTTTAAAAACAAATCTATCTTTTTCAAATATCTTTCGTATCTTTTCAATTTTAAATTACATCTATTTCTATCATATCTTTTTCAAAAATTTTCGAAAACCCACCCCCCTTCCCTTTAAATCCTCGTTCGGCCTCCCTCCTCTCCTCCATAATTCGAACTTGGCTCTCCCTATATCCCTCTCCTTTCCTTTCTTTTGCTTGAGGACAAGCAAACCTCTAAGTTTGGTGTGTTTATCCATGATCACTAAGCCAATACCCACCAAGATCATGGCTCTTAAGGGAAAACAAACCACCTCAAGACGCAAGAAAGAGAATATTCCAAAACCACTTTGGAATCAAGGAAAGTTCTTAACCAAAGAACATTCAGACCATTACTACAAAATAATGGGTCTAAGGTCAGTGATCCCAGAAGTTAAATTCGATTTGAAAGAAGACGAATATCCGAAACAGGAGCTGGGAAATCCTAGCTAATCTTGAGACAAAGGTGGGAAGAAACATGGTTCAGAAATTCTACTCTAATCTGTGGCAGGCAGACAGACAGAGAATAGCTGGAACCGCATTCTATGACTATCGAACTCTGGTCAGAGGGAAGATTGTTCACACCCACCCTGACAAAATAAGGGAGATCTTCAAGCTGCCTCAACTGCAAGATGACCCGGACTCCTTTAATAGGAGAATGATGAGACCCAATAAGAGCTTAGACAAAATTCTAGAGGACATATGCCTCCCTGGAGCCAAATACACAACCAACACAAAGGGTGTCCCAAACCAACTCAAGAGAGGAGATCTCAAACCAGTCGCCAGAGGCTGGCTGGACTTCATTGGGCGTTCTATACTGCCCACTAGCAACCGCTCTGAAGTCACCATCAAAAGAACAGTGATGATTCATTGAATTATGTTGGAAAAAGAAGTGGAAGTTCATCAGCTGATTTCTTGTGAGCTCTACACAATTGCAAACAAGAACTCCAAAGATGCCAAATTGGCTTATCCAAGCTTAATCTTTCTGCTATGTAAAGATGCTGGGGTAAAAATGGGAGTAGATGAGTATATCTCAGTTGAGCAACCAATCACCAAAAAGTCAATGGAAGGACAAGTGCAGGACGACCCCATCAAGAGGAGAGCACAGGAGTTCCTCCCGAAAATTCCTCAATTTGAATATTGGGGGCGCCTAGAAGCATCTATCACCAAGTTACAAGAAGCTATGGATCAACTGAAGGAAGAACAGCAAAATCAAAACAGCATGCTCTGCAAACTGCTTAGGGAACAAGAAGAGCAAGGGCGTGAACTGAAGGAACTAAAGCACCAGAAGCTATCTCTTGAAGGACCAAGCACCCCACAGACTAAAGAGGCATCTACCTCCCAAAATAAAGGTTGTTGAGTCCTAATTCTGTGATAACCTTTTATCCATTTTAAAAGTACATGAGTATTAGAATTAGAGTCATTTGTCTTTATGTCCTTAATTTCCTTTCTTTTATTACTAATTGTCTGCTTTTTATGCCTATTTTATATTATTTCTATTAAATAATAAATAAAGATTAGAGTCTATGCCTTAAAGTTATGAATGTCCTATGAATCCATCACCTTTATTAAATGAAAAATATTTTAATTACAAAAGAACAAGAAGTACATGATTTCAAATTCATCCTTGAAATTAGTTTAATTATTTTGATGTGGTGACAATACTTTTTGCTCTCTGAATGAATGCTTGAACAATGCATATGTCTTTTGAAATTTGTTGTTTATGAATGTTAAAATTGTTGGCTCTTGAAAGAATGATGAAAAAGAGAAATGTTATTGATAATCTGAAAAATCATAAAGTTGATTCTTGAAGCAAGAAAAAGCAGTGAATACAAAAGCTTGCCAAAAAAAAAAAGAAAAGAAAAGAAAAATGGGGAAAAAAAGAAAAAAAGAAAAAGAAAAAGAAAAAGCAAGCAGAAAAAGCCAAAAGCTCTTTAAACCAAAAGGCAAGGGTAAAAAGGATCCAAGACTTTGAGCATCAGTGGATAGGAAGGCCTAAAGGAATAAAATCCTGGCCTAAGCGGCTAAACCAAGCTGTCCCTAACCATGTGCTTGTGGCGTGAAGGTGTCAAGTGAAAACTTGAGACTGAGCGGTTAAAGTCGAGGTCCAAAGCAAAAACAGAGTGTGCTTAAGAACCCTAGACACTTCTAATTGGGGACTCTAGCAAACCTGAGTCACAATCTGAAAAGGTTCACCCAATTATGTGTCTGTGGCATTTATGTATCCGGTGGTAATACTGGAAAACAAAGTGCTTAGGGCCACGGCCAAGACTCATAAAGTAGTTGTGTTCAAGAATCAACATACTGAACTAGGAGAATCAATAACACTATCTGAATTCTGAGTTCCTATAGATGTCAATCATTCTAAAGTTCAAGGGATAAAGTGAGATGCCAAAACTGTTCAGAGGTAAAAAGCTACTAGTCCCGCTCATCTGATTGGAGCTAAGTTTCATTGATATTTTGAAATTTATAGTGTATTCTCTTCTTTTCATCCTATTTGATTTTCAGTTGCTTGGGGACAAGCAACAATTTAAGTTTGGTGTTGTGATGAGCAGATAATTTATACACTTTTTGGCATTGTTTTTACATAGTTTTTAGTGTGATTTAATTAGTTTTTAGTATATTTTTATTAGTTTTTAAATAAAAATCACATTTTTGGACTTTACTATGAGTTTGTGTGTTTTTCTATGATTTCAGGTAATTTTTGGCTGAAATTGAGGGACTTGAGAAAAATCTGATTCAGAGGCTGAAAAAGGACTGCAGATGCTGTTGGATTCTGACTTCCCTGCACTCAAAATGGATTTTCTAGAGCTACACAAACCCAAATGGCACGCTCTTAATTGCGTTGGAAAGTAGACATCCAGGGCTTTTCAGCAATATATAATAGTCCATACTTTGCTCAAAGATAAAAGACGTAAACTGGCGTTCAATGCTAGTTCCATGTTACATTCTGGCGTTAAACGCCAGAAACAGGTTACAAGTTGGAGTTAAACGCCCAAAACAGGCTACAACCTAGCGTTTAACTCCAAAAATAGCCTAGGCACGTGTAAAGCTCAAGTCTCAGCCCCAGCACACACCAAGTGGACCCCGAAAGTGGATTTTTGCACTATCTATCGTAGTTTACTCATTTTCTGTAAACCTAGGTTACTAGTTTAGTATTTAAACAACTTTTACAGATTTATTATGTACCTCATGACATTTTCACGTTTTACATTGTATCTCTACGGCATGAGTCTCTAAACTCCATGATTGGGGGTGAGGAGCTCTGCTGTGTCTCGATGAATTAATGCAATTACTTCTGTTTTCTATTCAAACACGCTTGTTTCTATTCTAAGATATTCACTCGTACTTAACCATGATGAATGTGATTATCCATGACACTCATCATCATTCTCAACCTATGAACGCGTGCCTGACAACCACTTCCGTTCTACCTTAGATTGAGTGTGTATCTCTCAGCCTCTTAGTTCATGATCAGAGTCTTCGTGGTATAGGCTAGAATTATTGGCAGCTATTCCTGAGATCCGGAAAGTCTAAACCTTGTTTGTGATATTCCGAGTAGGATCAGGGAAGGGATAACTGTGAAGAGTTTCAAACTCACGAGTGTTGGGCGTAGTGACAGACGCAAAAGAATCAACGGATTCTATTCCAACATGAGTGAGAACCGACAGATGATTAGCCGTGCGGTGACAACGCATTTGGACCATTTTCACTGAGAGGATGGATGGTAGCCATTAACAACGGTGATCCACCAACATACAGCTTTCCATGGAAGGAGACTTACGTGCGTGAAGAAGAAGACAGTAGGAAAGCAGAGATTCAGAAGGCAGAGCATCTCTAAAACCTCAATCTGTTCTCCATTACTGCATACAAGTACTATTTAATTTATGCTTTTTACTCTTCATAAATATAATCACTCTTATTATTGATCTCCTGACTAAGAATTACAAAATAACCATAGCTTGCTTCAAGCCGACAATCTCCGTGGGATCGACCCTTACTCACGTAAGGTATTACTTGGACAACCCAGTACACTTGCTGGTTGGTGGTATGAGTTGTGAAAAGTGTGATTTACAATTCGTGCACCAATGCACATTAGCCATAGCGTTCCACTTCCATTGAGCCATAGCCTTCCACCTCCATATGAGCAAGGTGAACAGCCCTCACATACTGCCGGCAATGTGAACAGCCCCTCTCATTGACAAATAGTGTTACAATTCCGTAGGAGAAAGGTGTAGGTGTCCCCGTTGAAGGCAATTGGACCACATTGCATTGATGGATCCATCAATTTGTGAAGAAGGATCGTATGGCACTTCATATGATGTGAGTGATCATTCTAATTACATTGATGTCAATATCCCGTCTCTGAGTGAAGATGACACTCAACGTGTAGACAAGTTAAATTGTGTATAGTAGTATAATTGGTCATGTGTCTTTGCAACGTGTTTTTTATTTTATTTTTGGAGTTTTGATAGTGATACTCTTTGTTGGAAGGATTGTGATTTTGTTCATTTAATTAGAATTGCTGTGGATATTCTTTCTTTCTTTTATGCTAGCATGATGCTACGATTTCGACATATGATGTGTTTTTTTAATTCTTTTTGTTCACCATGTTGCTTTGATGTTTGCAACTTTAATTAGATTTTTATTCTCTAGATATTAACATGGATAGTGTTGTTTTAAATCAGTGTACTTTTGTTTGTTTATTAATTAGTGTTATCAATGAATAAGTGTTGTTCACCATGTTACTTTGATGTTTGCAACTTTAATTAGATTTTTATTTTCTAGATATTAACATGGATAGTCTTGTTTTAAATCAGTGTACTTTTGTTTGTTTATTAATTAGTGTTATCAATGAATAAGTGGATGTTGGAAGAGTTTTTACGAGTGTTGAATAGTGGATGGTTATCTTTTTTTGTGATATGTTCTTTGTTTTCAATTTTAGGAAGAAAAATTTGTAGACTTTATTGAGTTAGAGGATGATGCTACGGAATTGATTCATAAGGTGCAAAATTTATTCTATTGTTAATACAATACTAACAAGTTATTGGAAATTAATTATTTAAGTTTGTTCGGTGTTGAATTTGTGTTGTTTGAATGGATTTGTAGGAGAAAATCCCGTACGTAGGATTGCAATTTGTTTCATTGTAGCGGGCACAAGCGTTTTATTCTAATTATGCAAAGAAAGTTGGGTTCGTGATTAGGATTAGGAATACCAACTTTGACAAGACAAGAAAGGAATCAAGGATACCCATTAACCAATCGATACATTGCAATCGTGAATGTTATCGGGAGTTTCGAGTGAAGGCAGCATCTCGGATAAAGAAAATAACAACCACGAGATGTAGAGCAAGTATGTACGTGATGTTTGATAGGCAGAAGGATAATTGGATGGTGTCCAAATTAAAATTGAAGCATACCCACCCATGCTCTGCTAAGCAAGCTGTCAATTACCACGAGTATAGAAAACTGACCATGCATGCCAAGTATGTGATTCAGGACAACGATGAGGCTAGCATACGATAACTTCTATCAACATAAGACGCGGCCATTAGAAACAAATAAACTGATAAATTAGAATAAAAGTACAAATTTCTGAATGATATAGTACCGGCTTTTCCATGTCTTGAAGTTGATTTCTGGCAAAAGACCAAAAATTAATTTCAGGTATGAAGTTGTCTTTTATTCCCCCAAACTCAACAAAGCCAGTGGTACAAGAATAGGAAAAAATAAAATCATTATACATCAACCTCTATTAATGAAATGGAGAATAAAGAACACTGAAATAAACTAAATAAATTCAGTTTGGGATAACTATACATTTAATTTCAACCGTGGGACGGTTCATAAAAATTTACTTTGGTCAGAAGACACACCTATTTTAAGAGAATTTAACGCATTGCAACCAGTTAAGCGCAACATTATAAACCAAAATACATTCAGCCACCAAAGAAAACCAAGTTTCACTGTTTGTGTTTTCTAGATTAACTAAGTCACAAGAACAACAAAAAGGAGACATAAAGTAATTCAATAACAACATCTAGTGATCAAAGAATTATTATAACGCTAAAGACACAATTAACATATAGGTGTGCACATTAATATGACCAGAATTAGAATTACAACCATGAAAACTATATTATTAGAGTTCAGATAAAGGAGAACTACTCTAAAACACAACACCAGATAGTAGCAATGGTACCAAAATCTAAAGATAATAAAACAAAACTGAGATAGTGGTATTTATTACTATTCAAAGACAAAAAGGAGTGTTTTTTTACTAGAAACCACCTATATGTATATATGTTTAGTAATAGAATCTATCTTAATAAGCAAAAGGGTTACGATGGATACTATAATGTAGTTAAGGTGGTTCTGAAACATGTTTTAATGAGATGATTATGACTTATCAAAACAACGACAATATAGGCATAGACAGCAGGCAACATAGCAGCTTCGAATCTCATTTTAGGCAAAATCAACAAAATACATTCAATTTTTCATAACCCACAACTAATTTGAAATATGGAATGGCGCATAAAAAGTAAATTTGATCATAAGACACACCAATTTTATGTAGAATTTACACAATTGCACCTGTTGCTCGCTAGACCATAAACCAAATAACAACTCACCAATAAAAAGTTTCAACATCCAACTACTTATTTTTGGTTAATCAACACAATCAAAGGTCAAAGGATTAATTGGTTTTCCACATGTAGTCATTCAAAAACAACATCCATTAACCATATTCACATCATCGAACAACTAACGTAACAAAACAAAGACTAATCAATGACAACCAACATATTAGTTGAACCAAGGAGCGGTCCATGAAAATTAACTTTTAATCAGCAGTATAAATCATCACAAAACATCACTCTAAACACACATATGAAGTAATGTTCAATTGCTGCGATTACAACTAATACTTTCCCTTTTCCTTTTTCTTTTAACTCAGTAGTACAAAACATCACTCCTAATTTACAGTGATAGCTACCAGATATTTTCAAAACCCAATTATACATTGATCACATTCAAAATTAAATTCAACCCAGACATATAAACACATACTAATTTATTCTCCATTTTTCTAAAAGAATCCACAAATTCAAGGAACTATGTTGTATGAATGTCAAACCCTATGACATGCTCATAAATCAAACCCGGAACAAGCTATGTTTATGAAAACTGTGAAGTACCACTAACCTCTTATTGCAGCGCCGGTGCCCGGTGCTAAAAGAAAGACACGTTGTGTGAGGGGGCTCAGACACAAGGCAGGAAGCGGCGCTGGCTGGGGATGCATAGGTCAAATAGTAGAGGCGCTTGCTTGTTACTCGACGACGCAGGAAGACTTCAGCCGCGCCGTGTGTTGAGGCAGAGCAATAGGAGGCGCCGTCGGGTGGTACGCCAGACGGATGGATGCGTCTTCAGATGGGGGCCGACGATGACATGTAGAAGAAGCGGCGGCACTTGGGCGACTGCGTGGAGCAACTCACGAGGGTCGTTGTGTGGCGTTCCGGCGGCGTTGACTACCGTTGACGGTGGCAACCATCGAAGACTGCACGGCAGATGGGTTGTACGGCGCTGGAAGGGGGCGGTTGGGGGATGTGGCTGCACGGTAAAGGAGTGAGTAAATTAGGTTTACAATAGTAAATAAAAGATATTATGATTAACCTAGGTTAATTGGGAATGTGGCTTTTTGAATGAAATGGGTTTTGGGGTCCAACCCAATGAAAATTAGCAGGAGTTGACAAGACATTTATTGGTAACGTAGTAAAATTGAATTGGAATTGATTTGTTCTCCAAATTAAATTTTTTCTTTGAAATACATACAAAATAAGAACTAATTTAATCCTTCACTATTTAGATGATTTGATTTGAACGAACACGATTTGGTGTGTCAAGAATACAAAAGTCATATTTATTTTTTAGATATTAATATAAAAGAGAAGAATTTCAAAAAGAGAATAGGTGGTGGAGATGCGGCAGTGCAACGATTTGACGACCAGTGGCAATATCCAACCACTAGTGGTATTAGAAAACAAGAGTGCTAGAGAGCCAATAGATTTTGTTATTTGTAGTCATTAATTAATTATTATTAGTGTTTTTAATGGTATGAAATTACATCTAATGATGTGAAATTACTCATTTTTCTTTGATTAGTTAAGTGCTGGCTAAAATTTAATAAAAATACTGATTTCTAAACTTTCTCGTTAAAAAATAGTGAAAGATTATGTTGTAACTAAAGTATAAAAAAAATAAAATAATCAATTCAATTAAAAATTCTTAATGAAGTACATTCCGAATATAAATATTGATTTGTAAATCAATTTTATTAAATAAAAGATTCCGAACACAATATTTAAAATTTTAACTCAATTCATTTCGATTCAAATTAATTTAAGAAATAATTTATTCTGAATTAGTATATATATTTTCATCCTATTCCTATCAATATAAAAATCACATTCACGACGTAACCCATTAACTTTGTGGGCCCTATAATCCATTTTGCTCATTTAGTTGGGCTACAATGAAGTATAATTTGAACTTTCATCTAATATGGCTTCTTTGTCCAAATCACACTAAGAGTCTAAGACTCTGACTCATTAGGGGGTTATCTATATACTTAAGTATAAATAGTCTACTATAATTTTATCCTTAACCCATATACTCTGCCAAAATTTGATTCTCGCTCCATCCTCCAATATCCTCCACTACTAATTGCAAGAACTAACCACCCTTTTTCATAATGGGTAGTCCTACTTTTTGAAATGCCACAACCATTTAAGTAAAAGAGTTAGATTTGCCAATTCAATACCACTAACAACCATATCCCCTTGGCTTTTTTATTTTTGTATAACTTTCCACTCAACCATTGACAAACCCTGTTAATAATAAGTAAAATGATTACAATTCAATTTATTATGCGTCNAATAATTATAATAATGAAAGATAGTTTTTTTATAATTTAATTCAAACTATTTTTAGTGATAGGATTATTGAAAAAAAATATCAATCATTTGAAAAAATAGACAAAACTAGTATTTAAATTTATAACTCTGTATCAATTAATACAAATATTAATTCCGCTAAATATTGTCCATGAATTTTTAAGTAGTATTACCAAAAAAGGCTTCTCTTGTAACCAATCTAATACCTCTAACCCACAACTCAGCCATTTGCACCCCACCCTCACATACAAAATGCACTTCCTTATTCTTTGTAGTAACCACATGAAAAATTCCTGCTTCATCAACATCAAACTTCTTCCTTCTATTCCACCTAAATCTCTCACTTGCTCCAACCTTAGCATTTTCACAAACCACATTCCTTTTACTTGCTTTTCCCCACCTTAAAATCCCAGCAACCTTAACCATCCTGAGTTGTTTGCTATGCGGTGATCCTTTACCACACTTTGTGTGTTTCTTAACTCTACCACCACACAACACTAACCTTCTAGCTACCTCATCTAATATCAAAAACTCTGCTTCATTTCCATTTCCATTTTCTCTTGCTAGTGAAAGTGCTGTCTCATGCCTCTCATTCTCAACTTCACATTTGGCTCCAAATGAGATCAAAAGCTTACACATGTCGCCGCGGCAAGCTTTAGCCGCTAGCATCAATGGGGTGTATCCTTGTGAATCAAACGAATTCACATCATAATTCCCTTCTTTTAACAGCTTTTGAACAATGTCTATGGCTCCATATCTTGCTGCCCTGTGTAAAGGATTCACTTCGTTAGAACCTTCAATTTCACACCCTCTTTTAACCGCGAATTCAAGCATCACCTTTTGAAATGCTTCACCATTTTGGCTAACATCTATGAGGTTAAGTGCTGTCAAACCATACTTGTTTTTAAGCTCAAGTATGTCGGCGCCGGCGAAAAGAAGAAGCCTAAAAGCCTCAACATTACCCATAGCAGCCGCGATCATCGCGGCCGAGAAACCATTTTCATTTTGCTCATTCATATCAATGTTGCCATTCTCAATAAGTTTCTTAACACCCTCTATGTCATTCGCGCGAGTCGCAAACAACAAAGCAGAAAATCTCGAAGCATTGCTTGATTTAACAACCTTTCCTGATCTAATCACATCAAGGATTACTCTCTGGAACACATTACTCCATTGAACAGAATTCGCTATGGAAGCTAAACAATGACCAGATGAATTCACCAAACCCAAATCAGCACCTGATGATGCTAACACTTTAAGGCACTTCTCATGCTTATACCTTACACAAATCATTACTGCAGTGTCACCAGATTTTGTTCTTGAATCCAAGTCACACCCACCTTTAATCAAGCATTGAAGAATGCTGCATGATCCAAGCCTTGCAGCCATGTGAATTGGGTGCACATCCGTTTGCACCGGCGCTTCAACATTCGCGCCATTCTTTAGAAGTATGTTAAGAGCTTTCTCATTGTTGCAGATAATGGCATGGTGCAAGAGGGTTCTTCCAATGTGCAATGTATTTGGGGAAATATGGCTAAGAAGCATCTGCAATATAGAACCAGTGGATTCAAAATATTCCACAGCACACCATGTTATAGGGTATGCTTCGGCTAGACCAACACCAACTCGAAATTCTTCCCCTGTTTCTGTTTCCCATGACCATGCCCCTAGTTTCACCTTCATATCAAGCTTTACACCAACCTGTTTCCATAGTTATAGATCTTGAATAAGTAACCTTCTAAATAATTTGCATTCAATATAGAACAGTTTTACTAGGAACTAACTTTTTTTAACTAACAATCGGCCAAAACATATCGTTAAAAATCAGTAAGTTATATAATAATTGGAGTTACTTCAGTATCATAGCAATTTTCTTTTGTCCTAAGTGTGCTAACTGAGGATCATTACTGTGTGTGCAGTAACTATGATTGCTTCAAGAACTTAGAGATACACATTTGTGGAGGATGGATCTTTTTCATATGATATTTTTGTAAGACCTTATCGTTTTAGACTTGCATTTAATTAAATATCATAAGTAGCTGAGATGTTAAGACTGTAGGCATCTTAAAAAACTCCCATAATAGTATTATCTAAAATCTTCAGTTGATTAATCGGTTGCACATTTTTCGCATGTAATAATGTTAGTATTCATACTAATACAATCAGGAAAAGATTAATAGTTAAATTGGTTCTTGAAAGATAAGGTATTTTTTAAATTTATTTTTGGAAGATTTTCTTAATTAAATTGATCCATCAAAAATTAAAAATTAATTATATTTGTTCTTCAATCACTCCAGTAATAATTTTTGAATGATGTTGTGAAATATTTAATTCACAACATACATGATACTTGATAGTTGATATGTCTAATTGAATATTAACCAAATATATTTATGAAAATATATTTAGTTCTTTTCTCTAATTACATAAACCATATTCTCAATATAATCTAACGATTAAATTGATAGATTTTTAAATCATATTTAGTCAACGTCTAATTAAATATGTTAAGTATGCTATTAATTAACATTCCACATCATCAATTGTTGAGCGAAAGATTAATTTAATTGATAAAATCTTTTAAAAATAAATTTAAACAATGTCTCAATTTTCAAGAACTAATTCAACTGGTAACCTAAAGTGAAACCGAAGGATACCTGCAACAATAATCTGACAACATCAATCTGCCTGCTAACAACAGCAGCGAACAAAGCATTGCAATCAACATTGGCGTGGAGAAATGGCTTCGAAGATTGCAGCAATGTCCTATCAATTGCATTCACATCCACTCCATGCTGCAATGCGGAAAAATGTCATTATTTTTGTTATGGATAAATAATCAAACGTTGTTCACTTTCACCATATAATAAAAAGACGAAAATGCTTTTTTTACACTTAAGAAGTTTAGTATGTATTTAGAGAGTTATCATTAGATTAAGGTGAAGACTTCCGTGTACTTCTCCTTACGTGGAGTTACTAGTTAAAAATCATAAAATAATTTGACATATTTAAATAAATTATTAACTAATAATTTTTAATTAACAATTTTATATGAAAATAATTATATATAAATTTTAACTATAAATTAAACTATGAATTCTATTTATTTC
>NC_029794.2:13558398-13559059 GCF_000816755.2 Arachis ipaensis | reverse complement strand
ATATGTTATTCCAAAATTTTAAAATTCACCATTATTTTGAAAAAAATAATTTAAATGAGTGAAACAACTTCAATTAAATTAAACAATAAAATTTAAATGAGTGAAAATAATGAGATAATTTTTACTGAAGTTAAACCAACTTGATTGGATTGGTTAACAAAAAAAATTGTACATTAGTACATGTAATGTAACACTCCTCCAGAAAATAATGGGTGTTTTTACCTTGATGAGTACGTCAACAACATCAACGAAGCCTCTGGAAGAAGCAGAGACAAGAGCATGAACAGCAACATGAGGACGAATCATGTGTTTCTGCATGAGAAGCTCACTAAACCTGGCACGTCCCATGTAGCTTGTTTCCATCAAAGCCTCCTCACATGCATGCTGTGATGCCCCGCCATTGATGAGCACCTCCAACACTTTTAGATGCCCTTCCCTCACCGTCGCCGTCGTCGCATACCCGCGAAACACTCTCGTGTTTATGTCGCCTCCGACACTCTGTCCAATTCAAAATGTCCCAATTCTGCTATCAATCAATCAAGTCATATACAAGATTGAAAAATAAGATTCAGTTATTTGGAATTAGTATAATTAAGTATTCTTTAAATATTGTTTATGGATCTTTTAAATTTTTATTTTAGATGATAAAGTGTGATTTCTC
>NC_029794.2:13553949-13557459 GCF_000816755.2 Arachis ipaensis | reverse complement strand
ATTAAAGTTCATTTTGTAAAAATACAAAATAGCTATTTACTTATATATATAAAACAAAAGTAAGTTAAAAAAAAGGAAGTTTACATTGAAAAAAAAAGAAGAATCTCAGGCATTTACATATATAACAAAGAGTTTAAATTTCTCGATTAAAATACAAAGAAATTGATACCCAGATCACACTCTTTGATCAATGAGGTTCCAATAATTGAGAAAAAAAAAAGTTTGAAACATGAACAATTTGATTGTTGCTGCATTCATATGTTGGGACAAATCATGTATTTCACATTGAATGCACTTGTTCTACGCATATATGTTTCTCATTTCTAATTATTGCCTCTAAGTTTTTAAAAAATATTAGAGTAAATATCTAATTTATTACTTCATGCTTATTTTTACAAAAGACTACCAAATCCTTTACCAAATATAAATAATAAAAAATATTCATAATAATTTATTTTTTATCAACAATCAAGAGAAGAGGAGAAGAGCTAATGAATTATAGTTCAAGTGACATAGTCTCTTCGTACTCAATTAAGAAGATTCAGATCCGAGTCTTCCTGTCTTTCATATAAAAAAAAGGAAAAAAAAAAATAAGGGAAGAGGAGAAGAGAGAATTGAAATATTAACTACCAAAAGCTTTCTGAGTAGAGTCAAGTTGTTAGAATGCGCGGCAAGGAACAGAGCAGTAACCTCCGTCTTGAACTCCTCGTACACCGATTTAACTCGGTGAGCCGACTCATCGTTCAGCACGATCTCCGTCGTTTTGGACTTAAACGACACCGTTCCCACGAAGTTCACGTCCACGTAGAGATCCGCCATTAGCTCCAACGCAGTGTCGTTTTTTCCGTAATGAACAGCATCAACCAGCCTCTGCGACACTTCTCTCTCATAATCAATCGGAAAAACCTGTTTCCGTATCGATCCAGAATTCACCAACATCATCATATACTTCCCTTTTTCTTCTTGTGTTGTTGAAAACTGTTCCTATAAGACTTTACGGTGTGATGAGTACCGCTTTTTAATTTTTTAGTTTTTTGTGATTGAGAATGAATAAAAGGAGCAAGAGAATGGGCAGAAGGGAAGCATCATTATATATAATTATGTATAGGAACTAGGAAGTGAACAAACCCTGATTTTGTAAAATAATACAAATTAGGAAGAAGATTATATAATCCAGTTTTGCATGGTAAATGCCAACTGGCGTCGTTGAAAGTAACTGACCATTTTATCTTAGAAAGTACATCCATAGTTTGAGGGATATTGGTGAATACTCTTATGTTATTGTAATTTATTACATGGCACGATATATTTTACTAAATATGATTTGGTCAAAACATTTAACGGTTTATAATATTTGTTTATATCATGATCTAAAATAATATCATGATTCAAAGTTATTAACCCAATTTCTTTAAAACTAAGGAGACTCAACCGTACGAGTCTAAATATATAGGAGCACGGATCTATCGAATTTGTTCAGGACATGAGTTCTACGACCGGAGTTCGATCCGACTTGTATGACAAATAAAACATTGTCAATCGCCACTTCATATATTAATTTTCAACTTATTCACTTTTACAATTTGGAATAATTTCTCAACACTAGGAGAGAAATTGGCCACTACTATAAGTGAAGAGACACAAGAGTGATGGTGAAGTTATCACCTCTTTGTAAATACTTCATTAACCTCATACATTTCTCAATTTCAATTTACTTAATTCTGTTTTAAATTTTTGCTAATTTAAATATTGGAGTGTGTTACATGTACCCCCAACTATCATCTAAGCGAGGACGTCGAACAACCCACCATTTTGATGAGCAAACAGAATACGAAACCGTTCTCGCTGGACTTTGGATGGCCGAAGAAGTTGGAGCATCGAAAATACTTGTGTTTAGCAAATCTTAGGTAATAACTTCCCAAGTAAATGGTGATTATCATGCCAACGATATGAATATGAAGAGATACCTGCTCTTGGTTCTTTCTTTCACCGCATTTCTCTGTAATTATAAGTGTATACTTGTACTTGTGATTGTTATTCTGCTATATCATTGTGTTTTGTACTTGTTTGCTTGACTTACTTGTAACTATTATCATCTATCAGTAGTTTAGTAATTTTTTGTCCTTCTCTTGTATAGACTTTTAGTGGCCTGGGCTAGTATCTTGCGTGGGGTGGCTTTTGTGAAGCCAAGGCCTAATGATAATATAAGTTCCAGAGTCTGTATATATATATATAAGCAGTTGATGTACTTTATGAAACTCTATGGTGTATTAAATTGAGTCTACAGGCGATTATATGATATTTATGTGCTTTTTGCATATATATGTTTCGTGCTTTGAATTACTTAAATTTATCTTGTATATCTGGCTAACACATGATCTCGATAAGTGATATAAACTTATATTTATATGTTTAATATGTCTAATCTAGAGTCTCTAAGATAAGTCTAATAGTAGTGCCTAGTTAGTAACATTGGTCATGACGTGCTAGAAATCGGATTGTTATAGAACGCAGAAAGGACATTGATTTTTAATGAATCCCTACTAACATTATTCTCAGAACTTAAAAGACATTTTCAAGAAAAACAAGGCCAACACAAGTATACAAACAAAATGGAAACAAGGCCAACACAAGAAAATACAGTAAGTGTGGTTACAGTGTGATGAAGAAGAAGAGTTTTCCATGACAAATGAAATGAAAAGAAGAAAAGAGAAGAGAACTAATTTAAGACATTTAACACATGATAAATAGTATACGTTTGTAATGTAGGTATACACTATCAAATTTGTTCTCTTAATTACCAAAAAAATCAGCCAAGATTTTAGAGATGGGTCAGAGTATAATCCTCCTGAAGTTGTGAAGAGTATAACCAAGAAAATAAACATGTTTAGCACCGCATAGGTCGTGATACTCGTTGAGGGTTCCTACTAAATAAGTGGCGTAATAAATGGAGACACTGCAAAACAATCCACTTTGATATCACCAAGATTGAGTTTATATCACCAAGATTGAGTTTGTTTGCATAGACTGAAATATAAATAGACACCGAAAGACTTAGATTCAATATCATATTTGATAATAAGATATTAGAACTAAAATTTTAGTTTAAGAAAAAAATGGAAACACAGTTTCTACTTTCTACGTGTGTTGCTGTTTGTTTCTAATTTCAATTCAATTTGGTGAAGTATTACATATCATATATTCATAATCACGTATGGAAACAAAATTGATAGATTAATCAAGTAATTGTTTGCCTAAATAAAAACCTTTTGTTAGGTGGTGCATATGGTTTTGAACTTTTTTTATAATTTACATTTGGACAAGTGTTTTTATGAGATTTGACAGATTTTTAGAAGAGTGCATTAATTCCATCCATTCTTAAATTGAACTAATATTGATACTTATGGCATTTTGTGAAAATTATGATAATTAGAATTTAATAGTTTTAAAAATTATATTTCTGTAAAGAATTAAAAATATTTTTGGATATTATCTTTTTAAAAATAGTTT
>NC_029794.2:13552595-13553940 GCF_000816755.2 Arachis ipaensis | reverse complement strand
TAATATTTATGTTTAATATTTGATAATATTTAACTTTTTATTGGAGCTTGTTGAATTTGTTATGTTTTTTTGTTGTACTGGACGAACAGGAATATTCTACTTCAGAAACTTGATTTATAATTAGGGGTGTCCATGGATCGGATTGTATCTGCAGATTCGCGGTAAATATCCGCATCCGATTCGAATATTAGGGATACGATCCGATCCGCAAATTGATCGGATCGCGGATATCTACTCTACATTCGCGTATCCGATCCGCGAATCCGTAGATCCGCACTATAATAATTAAAAATAAATAAATATATATGTTTGGTATTATATTTACTTATTTGTATGTTTTATTTAGTAATTATTATTCATATATTGTATTATTTTATTTTTGTTATTTAGAGAGAGAGTTTGATTAAAAATATTTTAGGAATAAATAAGTTTGAAATTATGAAAGAAATATTTTTATCGAATTTTTTTACATAGGAATATGATTAAAAAGAGAAAATTTAATTATGCGGATATATCCGATATCTTATCCGATCCGATCCGCAAATGTGCGGATCAGATCGGATCGGATCTGACACTAAAAAGTGCGGATATCATATCCGATCCGATCCAATAGAAATTATGCGGATCGGATCGAATTTTCGGCCATATCCGATCCGATCCGATCCGCGCACACCCTTATTTACAATAAATGTTTAATGCGATGGTAGCTGATGTTTTATGATTAACGGAATTTTATCACGTTTTGAAGATTGAAAAAATCAGATGACAAGCTTTATTATTTACTGCTCTAGTCCAAAAGTAAAAGTCGAAGACTTGCATCTTTAACTTGCAAGTAAAAAATATAGGTAATTATTCAAATAAAGATGGTAAACATATTTTTTTATGAAGATACTTTGTTTAAAAATGTAATTTATTTATTTAGCTACATTTTAAATAAAGACAATATTTTTATAAATATCAAAATTTAACCATTCAATTTATCATCTAAAGATTAAAAAAAAATATATTCACATGAAGACAATTATAAAATCTTCATTATAATATCTATTAAAAATACATACGGTTACATTAGAAGATGTGAGACAAAAGGACAAATAATAATCATAATTTCTTGATCAAATAGTGCCTTACGATTTTTGGCAGGAAATCCAGTGAGTTTACTAATTAACTCCAAATGGGTTTATAATTGGCACATTTGAAACTGATGGAATTTCATAACGGCAGAGGAAATATACAAACAGAAAGAAGACACATAGGTGAGAGTTGAGAGTGCGTGAAAGTTGACAAGAAAGTGCATGTCACACCACTGATATTTCCAATGCAATCATCACTTCAATTCCCTATA
>NC_029794.2:13545740-13551170 GCF_000816755.2 Arachis ipaensis | reverse complement strand
TAATCAAAAATATTATTTGGATATTAAAATTAGTTACTAAAATTAGTTATTAATTTATTTATATGTAAATATATATGTAGTTTAATTTATTTTTAATATATATTTATTTTAATATATATTTTATATTAATAATTAATTTTAATAGCTAATTTTAGTATATACATAATATAATTAATATATAATATATGAATTATTGTTAATTGTTGCTAGTAAAACAATTGTATAGAACAATGCTAGGGAATCAAAAGGGTATTAGTCAAAAATCAGTTAAAATATCTTTGGGTGAATCCAAAATCTCTACGAATTAATATATATGGATGTTTCTTCTACTAAGTATCAGAATGTTTCTTTTTCATACTAAATGGATGTTCTTTTATATATTTTTCGAATTTTTTGTATAGCAAATATGAATATCTCTATTTCTTTAAGAATTTTATTTTTTTTAATTTTATAGATATTTAATTATTTTTGCTAAAATATAACTGAATATTTATTTTGTTAAGTATTAGGATGTTTTTTTTCATATTAAATGAATATTTTTTTTATATTTCTGTAATTGTGTAATTTCCAGTCTCTTTAATCATCAAAACGACACCTAATATCCCAAAACGCAGAGAGCAACCGTGTCTAAGGTGGGATTCAAACTCACCACCCATGAGATTTTAATTATATGACATTTGGTACCTTTCAATTTTTGTAAAATGTGACACTGACATCCCTTATAAACACGACACTAACTGTCGCTCATGATTTGTATCATTGACAAATCTAGGGATTTCATTTGTAGTTTATTATCTGAAGTCAGTGTAACCTACCTTTAGTTTTTGGAAAAGTATATGGAACCAAGAGGTTACTAGCAAAAAACTAAACAAAATCACATTAATTTATATTAATAATTAATTTTAAATTTTTTAAATTCAAAATTTAAAAAATTTAAAATTGATTAAGTAAACCTAATTAAAACCTATAAAAACCTTCCTCTTCTCTCTCACATTAACCTATCCACCTCCAACAATCACACACACAGACCTCTCTCTCTCACCGTCAGGCCTTCTCTGCCTCCCCACCGTGATCCATTCCTCTTCTATCACCGACATCTGGCATGTCAGATTCGCCACCGTTGACAAGAACCACTTCCCTTTCGTGAACCAGATGTGTTATCGAAGCTGCCGTTGTAGTTGGACTTGAACTTGAGCTCCATCCCTAAGGCGGCAGCGATTTCGAGGGCAGGGAATAGTCGGAGAAGAGTAGAAGGCGGTGGCGGGCGTGGAAGGAGGAGGTGACGGAGGATTAAAGAGAGGAGTTCCCATTAGTTTCATCTTCCATGGATCAAACAATGCCCATTATATCAGCCACAAACAATGTTTTCAGAAATGCTAGTTCGATCTGAATCAATTTTATTGGATTCATTTAGGATTTTTCTTGGTATCTTTCTAGCTGATGAACTCTTCTTAGCTCTTGATTTTTCTCACATGATGAATACACCTTAGATATTACCCAAAAAACTAAGAACAATGCTAGGGAACCAAAAGGGTATTAGCCAAAAACCAGCCAAAATACCTTTGGGTGAATCCAAAATCTCTACGAATTAATATATATGGATGTTTCTTCTACTATGTATCAGAATGTTTCTTTTTCATACTAAATGGATGTTCTTTTATATATTTTTCGAATTTTTTTGTATTGCAAATGTGAATATCTCTATTTCTTTAAAAATTTTATTTTTTTTAAATTTAATAGATATTTAATTATTTTTGCTAAAATATAACTGAATATTTCTTTTGTTAAGTATTATGATGTTTTTTTTTCATATTAAATGAATGTTTTTTTTATATTTATGTAATTGTGTAATTTGCAGTCTCTTTAATCATCAAAACGGCACCTAATATCCCAAAACGCAGAGAGCAACCGTGTGTAAGGTGGGATTCAAACTCACCTCCCATGATATTTTAATTATATGACATTTGGTACCTTTCAATTTTTGTAAAATGTGACACTGACATCCCTTATAAACACGACACTAACTGCTGCTCATGATTTGTATCATTGACAAATCTAGGGATTTCATTTGTAGTTTATTATCTTAAGTCAGTGTAACCTACCTTTAGTTTTTTGGGTAATATCTAAGATGTATTCATCATGTGAGAAAAATCAAGAGTTAAGAAGAGTTCATCAGTTAGAAGGATACCAAGAAAAATCCTAAATGAATCCAATAAAATTGATTCAGATCGAACTGGCATTTCTGGAAACATTGTTTGTGGCTGATATAATGGGCATTGTTTGATCCACGGAAGGTGAAACTAATGGGAACTCCTCTCTTTAATCCTCCGTCGCCTCCTCCCTCCACGCCTGCCACTGCCTCCTACTCTTCTCTGGCTGTTCCCCGCCCTCGAAATCGCCGCCGCCTTAGGGATGGAGCTCAAGTTCAACTCCAACTGCAACGGCAGCTTCGATAACACATCTGGTTCACAAAAGGGAAGCGATTTTTGTCGACGGTGGCGAATCCGACATGCCAGATGTCGGTGATAGAAGAGGAGTGGGTCGCAGTGGAGAGGCAGAGAAGGTCTGACGGTGAGAGAGAGGTCTGTGTGTGTGATTGTTGGAGGTGGATAGGTTAATGTGAGAGAGAAGATGAAGGTTTTTATAGGTTTTAATTAGGTTTACTTAATCAATTTAAAATTTTTAAAATTTTGAATTTAAAAGATTTAAAATTAATTATTAATATAAATTAATGTGGTTTTGTTTAATTTTTGGCTAATAACCTCTTGATTCCATATACTTTTCTAATTTTTAATTTTTTTATCTCTATATTTTACTGTGTCATTTGTCTGATACCTAACAAAATTTTGGATGCACAAAAATTTTTGGAACTGTAGTTGGAAGAGTTTTGGATGCGAATATAATAATATTGTGCAACTTCTTGGAATTAGAAATAAAATTGATTGAATTGTGTTCTTAACTAATTTTTGAAGAATTTTGAAATTAATAAAAGAAGGATATATGAATTGATTCAAATCAATTATGCTACATAGATTCAATAAATCAGCTACTAATCTGCTACCGTATTGTTAGAACTACATATTTGGTATTAATGAAAAACATTGATTTTTCTGCTCTAAATAAATTTAATTTTCCTATCATAACAAGTTTGATTATCCTCTTATAAAATATTTTATTATTCTAGGGGCTAGTTGCTTCTTTTTTTTTTTTTTTTTTTGAAACAAAAAATCAAGACAAGAAAAAAAAGACAAAAAAAATAAAACTAAGAAAAAACAGTTATTTTTATTCAAAAATATTTAAAATACTGAACTTACGAAAAAATAAAACTAACATTGTACCAAAAAATATTACTTATTTTTTGGTAGATAATTTTATCACTATTCTAAACCATCATGAATAGAAATTATTGTGTTTCTAACACACGACTATGAGTCTGATAAAGCTTCAAGTTGGATAGTTCAAATGAAATTTCTCTAAGGTTCCAACCACTCACTATAAGTCTCAAGGCTATTTATAATTTTATACCATGCTTGCATCTTTTTGAACAATGCTAAGATGAATCTCCCATCTTAGTTTGATTAATTCTGTTCTTAAGTCTGATTACTTTGTTGGAAAATATATAAAATAATAATGTATAAATATATATAAATATATGGTAATTAATATTTTCTTAAATGAAATTTTCCAACCACTCACTATAAGTCTCAAGGCTATTTATAATTTTATACCATGCTTGCATCTTTTTGAACAATGCTAAGATGAATCTCCCATCTTAGTTTGATTAATTCTGTTCTTAAGTCTGATTACTTTGTTTACTTTGTTGGAAAATAATAATGTATAAATATATATAAATATATGGTAATTAATTTTTTCTGTTCACCAAACAATTTTGTAATCTCAGTTCTAGTGTTTTCATTAAATAATGGAGAGAAAGGGATCAACTACATTTGTCATTAGCGAACAAATGGGAAGCATTTAAGAATGGTAGGTATAGTTTGTCCACAAATTAGGCCATAAAGAAGAAAGAAAAAGTTTGGGAAACAATAATATTAATAGTCAATATAGCCAATGGTCTTTTGAATAGCTTCAATTTCAACAACAATCCTAAGCATTTAATTCCTGATAGATACTCCCCACGCGTAATAGGGTAAAGTTATTATCTTTTATTATTTATTTTATAGATAAGATTAAAAAAAATATGAAAAAAAATTATTTAAGGATTACACTTTATTATTTAAAATGAAAATTCAAAATTTAGAGAACCTAAATTTATTGAGTACAGCTTTTCACTTGTTCTTATTATGGTCACATAAGGGTTAACTACCAAAAATGTTTCTGAATTATTTAAATACTGATAAAAATACACTCAAATTTTATTATCAACAAAAATGTCTTTAAATAATTTAAAAACACAACAAAAATACCTAACAGTAAATATATATTTAAAAAAAAAACTTAAAAATTGAATTTTGATGCAATTTTTTACAAGAATAATTATAAAAATAAGATATTATTATAATTATAATTTAGTGATTTTTCGTTAAGTATATATTTTTTTATAATTTTTTTGTTAACAACCCATAAAACTTTTAAAAAATCACAAAACAATATATACTTAACAAAAAATCACCAAATTTTAAGAATAATAATATCTCATTTTTCTAATCATACTTGTAAAAAATTGTATCAAAATTCAATCTCTAATGTATTTTTTGAAAAATACATATTTAATGTTAGTTTTTTTTTGAAAGATTATCTAACATTAAATATGTATTTCTCAAAAAATACATTACAAATTGAATTTTGATACAATTTTTTGTAAGCATGATTAAAATAATGAGATATTATATCCTTAAAAATTAGTAATTTTTTGTTAAGTATATATTTTTTTGTAATTTTTTTGTTAACAACTAATAATACTTTTAAAAAATCACAAAAAAATACATACTCACCAAAAAATTACCAAATTTTAAGGATAATAATATCTCATTTTTCTAATCATTCTTACACAAAATTGCATCAAAATTCAATCTCTAAGGTAATTTTTGAAAATACATACTTACTGTTGGGTATTTTTGTTCCATTTTTAAATTATTTAAAAGTATTTTTGTCAATAGTAAAATTCGGGTGCATTTTTGTCAGCGTTTGAATAATTCGGAGACATTTTTGGTAGTTAACCCAAAAATATAATAAAAATTAATTAAAACATACTAAAAAGTATATAAAAACAATGCCAAAAAGGGTATAAATTATTCGCTCATCACACACTTAAGCACAAATTAAGGAAGAATCACAAAACCATGCTATTTCATTGAATAAATGTGAGAAAAGGTTGATAAAATACTCTAAATTTAACACAAGATAAACCCTAAAAATGGGGTTTATCAACCTCCCCACACTTAAACCAAGCATGTCCTCATGCTTAAACCA
>NC_029794.2:13539795-13545406 GCF_000816755.2 Arachis ipaensis | reverse complement strand
CAGTTATTTTTATTCAAAAATATTTAAAATACTGAACTTACGAAAAAATAAAACTAACATTGTACCAAAAAATATTACTTATTTTTTGGTAGATAATTTTATCACTATTCTAAACCATCATGAATAGAAATTATTGTGTTTCTAACACACGACTATGAGTCTGATAAAGCTTCAAGTTGGATAGTTCAAATGAAATTTCTCTAAGGTTCCAACCACTCACTATAAGTCTCAAGGCTATTTATAATTTTATACCATGCTTGCATCTTTTTGAACAATGCTAAGATGAATCTCCCATCTTAGTTTGATTAATTCTGTTCTTAAGTCTGATTACTTTGTTGGAAAATATATAAAATAATAATGTATAAATATATATAAATATATGGTAGTTAATATTTTTTTATGTTAAAGTAAAGGTGAATAGTCAGTAAAAATTCAATTGTAAAAAATTTTAAATAACAGAAACGTATCTAAGTAATATTATTAGTTTTTAAATTTACATAGAAAATATTGCAACATATAATAATTTTTTTTTCATTTAGAACAAATATGAACACGATTTGGAAGTTGTTCCATGAATGACCACCTTCCTTTTATGAATTTTCTGCAAGATAACCAAACTATCTATAAAAGAGATAAAAAAAACATACAAAAGGGACAGAAAAGATACAGAAAGAAAGGGAGGATAGGGGAGGGCCACTACAACAATATTTAGGATTTTTTCTCTCTTTTATAGAGAGAAAAAGGAAAAAAGCTATAATGGTGTAATAAATTTTTTAACCCAGTTGTTAGAGTATAATTAGGATTAATTAAATAAATTAGTATTATTTAGTATATCTAAATATTTATTATATGATATTATTTTTTATTATTTCGATTCTTTTAGCACTTATAAATATTCTTCTATATTATATTATTCGATACAACTTGAATACACACAAACTTTTTTTTCACTATTCTCTCTTACTTTTCTAGTATATTTGGATAACATAAAAATAAAAATTTAGCTAAAAACACAAATTTTTTTATAAATAAATAATTTAATTATTTTAATTTACTGAAATATATAATTTGTAGCATATTTATCAATTTACATCGTATAATTTATCTCATTTGCAAACGAGATATATAGGATTTGCAAAATAACACATATCTCATTTACAGTGTAATTACACAGTTGGTCCCTACACCAATGGCGGAGCTTAGTTCAGATAAAGAGGCCATGCCCCCCCCCCCAAACTTTTTATAAAAAATTTAGTAGTACTTTTTCAAAAGATAAAAAATAGTTCAAAATATCAACACCTGTAGATAGTTCTTCTACTTTAATGAATCACGAAGAAAGTGAGATATAACCTTCAGAAGTTCAAAAAGTTACATTTGATGACTTTAATCTTAACTTTTTGAAACGAGATCTTGAAAAACGGCTTTAAATTTGGAAATATCACCCAAACCAGAGAGATGAGATTAGACGAGCTTATTTTAAATGTGGTATATCAAAAATATTTTGACAATTATTTTCTATTTGACCCCCCCAAAATTTTATTTCAAGTTCCGCCAATGCCATACACTTTAAAAGTTTGTAATTGGGTCCGTAAAGAAAATTAAAATTTGTAATTTAGTTCTGTCGTTCAAAAAATGTTTAATAATTTAACAGAATATTTTCAATATATTCTCTATTTTAACAGAATATTCTCAGTATATGCTGAGAATATTCTATTAAATCAACACTTTTTGAATCGTAAAGACTAAATTGCAAATTTTAATTCTCTTTAGGAACCCAATTACAAAGTGTTAAAGTATAGAGACTAATTTGTAATTTCACTAAAAGTGTAGAGACTAACTGTATAATTTAACCTTAAATTTATTCAACTTTCAATTTTTTTAAGAATCCCGCTAGGAAGACAATGAGATATCTATACAATATGTACAATGGGCTGTTTGTTTGGCCTAAATTAAATTAAAAATGACAATGAACCTTCATTTATCCTAATTCCAACCCCTAATTGATTAATTCAAATTACCCCTCATTCACCTTTATTGACCGTCAATTGCCCTAACCGCAAAATATGCCACTGTCGCTGCTCAGGAACCCCCGCCGATTGAGAGGGAGGGAGGGAGGGAGGGAGGGAGAGGGCTCAACACATCACGGAGAGGGAGGATTCATCCTCTATGCCCAGCCGCCGTTGCTCCATGATCGTCACCGCCGTTCGCCGCCATTGCAGAGAGAGGAGGGTGACGCAGAGGAAGGGCCTTCAAGGAGAGAGAAAGCACGAGCCAGAGAGAGAAAACCCGAGCTAAGGAGCGCGAGGGAAGTCGCCGATGCACTGCCATTCTTCGCCGCCGCCACGTCGCCGTAGCCGTCGTGAAGCTCATCATCGTCGCCAAACCTAGCAACGGAGAAACCAGGGGAAGATAAGAGAGAAGGTCACATGGTGGGTGGTCATCGCGAAGCGGCCGCTGTTGTTACTATTTCTTGCCGCGGTTCTGTTGCTGGGTTCCACTGCCGTTGCCGCTAAGGTCTTCTGTCATCACTAGAACCGCTACGGATATTACCGTTGCTCTATTTCCACGTTTTTCCTTTATTATAACAAGCACCTCTATTCCGAAATCTTCACAGCTAGTGTATATGTGTTATATTATGAGTTTGGTGAAAATTCTGAGATTTTGGTAACGTAGGGTCGAATTCTGGTTGTTGCATGTCGCTTTTAGAGTTATTGTGGTTGCTGCAAAAATGGTTTGAAACTGCGGTTATGGCTACCGCTGTGATGGGCCGAGGAAAAAAGGAATTCAACGCATTTAATTATGCGAATTGCGATTAAATAAGGTAGGGGCGCTTTTCTTAAACTTGTTTTATTTTCAAGAATTGTTACAAGTCGATATTAATGCGAAATGTACATTTTTGTGATTTCGTAAGTCTTATGGATTGGTTTGAGTTATTTTGGACGACTGTAATTGTTTGTGTGGTTGAATTATTGATTGTTTGAGAAGATTGAATAATTTGGGTTATTGGTTGATTTTTGTTAAATTGGTGGTTCCAATTGGTTTTCTTGAGATTTGAAAATGTTTCGATATTAGAAATGAGTTTGAGTTATTGAAAAGAGTTTGAGACATTGGATTTGGATTGTTGATTAATCGAAATTTACTTTTGAGAATTTGAAAATAATTTCAGATATTGGAATTGGTTTAATTTTGGAAATAATTTAAAAGAGTTTGAGAAATGTTTGGATGGGACTCGAGAAGGATGACAAAGTTTGAGTTTTAGAGGAAATGTCGAAATTTTTATAAAATTGGAGGTTTCATTTGAAGTGGTTATTTAGAAAGATTTGGATTCTTAAGGATTTTATGATTTGATTTTGAGTTATTAAGAAAAGGACTTCGTTTAAGGTTGATTTATTTAGGAAAGAATTAATTTTGTGTATGAATTTTTGATGAATGATGATGACATTGAGACTAGTTGTTGACCCTCTGTTGCAAGATGTGATCGGGCACTTTAACTCCTCGAGTTCTCCCATCGGCATGCATTTATATACGAATTTGAGCTTGGGATTTTTCCATGGAATATTAAATTATTGAGCTTGGAGTTTGACTCCATAGAATATTAATTTGAGCTTGGAGTTTGACTCCATTGATATTATATTTGAACTTGGGGATGCGCACACAGAGGGATTGTCCAATGGTTAACTACTATATATGTCGGGTTGGCTATATAACCAACAAATGAGACTCATCAGCCATAAGACAGGCATGCATCATATGCATTTGTATGCTTTGCTTGAGTTTGAATTTGTTTTGGTTTGCCTAATTGCTAAACTGTTATTAACTATTATTTGAGCTATTTGCTGTAACTGCTATCTATACCTGTGCTTTCCTTGTCTGTTTTGTCTGTGTTTGTTCTGATGTAGTACTTTTGATATTATTGGTGATGAGATGATGATTGTGTTGATTGATTATGTGATGGACTGAAGACTGTGATTGGTTTCTGATTGAGCTATTAGTAAAGTATGAAAAATCAAGTTGGTTCAGCATAGACTTAATGAACCTATACTTGGAACAGGTTGGTTATCCATACAATCTAGGAAAATGGTTGAAATTTTTCTTATAAGAAAAGAAGGGTTTTGGATTTCTGAAAAAATTGTTGGATTTTTGAAAAATATTGTTTCTTTGAAAAGGTTTTAGATGATTAACAGTTGATTTTTAAAAAGATTCATAAGATGAGCGATAATCTCTGCAATTGAAAACAGTTTTCTTTTAAATATCCTCTTATAATAATTATTAAACCCTCTACTGAGAACCCTTTCGAGGACGATGTTCTCACTCCTCTACAGAATTTCTTTTTCAATGATAGGTTTAGGAAGCTTTGGTGCGAAGCCACGACCAATCTACAAACTTTATATATATGTTGTACTTTCTGTTTGTTGATTTAACTGAAACTTTACCCCTCGTCAATTGTCATTTGAAATTTTAGAGGGAAAGGATTTGTATTAAGAAGTTTTAGTTAAGTTTATGTATTATTATTATTATGTGAATATAATTATGTGATTAAGATTAAGTGGATTAACGTAAAAACCTTTTCAATTTTGTAACTAAGGATTCGGTTTATATTTATAAAGGCTCAATATTAAATAAATATAATATTAAATTACAGGTCACTGCTCTCAATTAGTCATATAAATAGAAATATACTCTCAATTCAACATTTCATTTCAATTCAATTCTCTTCTTCTTCATATTGCTTCAACAGCACGTAACAAAATTAATGGTAATATAAAAATTTAAAATGTATATAAATATGAGTTACTGAAATATAGTCTTATTGATGTTTTATTTTTACAGCAAAATAAGTTATTGTAATTTAACTATTAATCGGGAAAATTAAGTTTTATAAAAAAAAATATAAATATAGTATAGCATAGGCACTATATATATAGATAGATAGTTATATAACAGGGATCTTAATTCACTAATCACATACATAAGATATATGCAGTAGCTTATCAAAGTTGTAATCATTTCTGCGAATATGTAGTGTTATTGGAATTCTTGAAGGCATCATAGTGGCCATAACCGTGATAGATAACACAAATTGGGTTATCCTCACCATACTCTTGACCATATTCAGCTATTACTTTAAGATTCTTGGATTTCTTATCCTCCATCACCACTGTTATAGGCATCCTATAATCACAACACATATATCAATTAATAGGGGGTAAAATGTACATATATTTACACTAATATATAGTTAGGGTAAAATGTACTTTTTATTTTTTAACATTTAAGATATTTTAATTTTACTCTAACATTTGAAAATTTTTTATTTATATATAGAACCTTTCAACTCTACTCTTACAAACTATAGCAAATGTGAGCCTTTGCCTTTCGTTTTATAGAATTTTATTTTCAAACATTTGAATAAAATTGAAAACTTTTGTAAAGGTTAGGTGTAAAATTAAAATTTTGAATAAGTATTATATTAGAAATACAAGCATATTTTATCCTGATATAATTTTAGCATAAAATAGGAAAAAATAAGTATGTTAAAAGATAAATATTTACCTAGAAAAAAAATGAAATATTAATATTAGAGTCACTATAAATTAGAAAGTGAATATTG
>NC_029794.2:13539151-13539669 GCF_000816755.2 Arachis ipaensis | reverse complement strand
AATAATAATAATAATAATAATAATAATAATAATAATAATAATAATAATAATAATAATAAGTATGAAAGTTAATTTTAAAAATCTAAATAAAAATAAAATATCAATAGCAAATTCACGGCAATAAAATAGACACATAAATTATAAATTATTGCTAACAATAAAATGGTCTTAACTGTAAAACATGTGAGGACATAAGAAGTTCAGGTTCTCCTCCCCAAACGTGAGGCTTTCGCATTTGTCCTGTGTAGGTGTCAAAGTCATCCTCAAGAAACCTATGTATATGCATTATTATAAATTAAATTAAACACTGTATACTTAATTCCAACTCAAGATCAACTATAAATAGGGGTGGTAATCAGGTGGGTAGAGACGAATTTTTGTCTCATCGAATTTCATTTTGCTCTATAACAGTATATATAAAACCCGTTTTGCCTCTACTCGCAAATAATAAAAATCTATATCTTAATATATTTTCGTTTCTACCTGTTTTTATTAATTATTAAAATTCGATAAATAAA
>NC_029794.2:13506612-13538856 GCF_000816755.2 Arachis ipaensis | reverse complement strand
ATAAAAAAATCTAAATTTTATTATTTTTGATATTGTCATTAACAACTCAAAGAATTTACACCACTTTATTTTTTGTAGCACATAAATAATTTGTCAATAAATTTTTATTATTTCTAATGTTTTATTTTGAAAAATCATTTCATCCTTCCAACCAAATATTTTAAATGATAGATAAGAATCTAATCAATTACTTTTTTTGCTCATCTTTATACATAGTCTAACTCTCAAAATATTGTTTATTGTACTTGGAACAATTTAATGCCTACCAAAATCTAAGAACCAATTCCACACCTTTTAAGTAAACTCATAACCAAAAAAAAGTATTGTACACTTTTAATATCTTTTTTACATAATACACAAACATTATTATTCTGATCAATAACACGTAATCTGCTCAATTTGTCTTTTGTGTTAACTTTGCTAATCAAAATAAACTAAGTAATAGCTCAACTCGTGGTGGCATCAAGGACTTTTATACACCTTTAGTAAAGATGTAATTATATATAGGCTTCGAAAATTTCTGCCTACAAAGCCTGCATAAATGAGTTAGTAGAAAAGTACCATTTTTTTAAACTTCCACACAACTCTATTTTTTCTTGTTGATTTTACTAATTGTAGAATCCCATGAAATTGGTTTAAGAGCCCGTTTGGGAAGTAGCAAAAGTTACTTTTTTTGACTTTTGGATTATGAAAAGTCATAATCTGCGTGTTTGGTACCATCTTAAAAAAAGCTTTTAACTTCCCGAAAAGTTAATTTACAGCTTTTTGAAGAAGTAGAAATATATGACTTCTCAACTTTTTCATAAGTCATTCTACCACTTTTTTTTTTTTTTAAATTAATTTCAAAACAAAAAAAAATCTACTTTCCTTCTTGATTCTGTGAAAAATAGACTCTTCACCACCATTTTCACTCAAGGTCTGCTAGAAGCACTGGCCTTCCACCATCATTCCACCATCATTCTCATGCAATGTTCCAAACTTCACCATCATTTTCACGTAATGATTCATCTGATGAAAGTATTGATCCTCTACCACCATTTTTATTTTCAGACAATATTGTATCTGAACAACCTACTGCATATATTCCTTCTAAGTATTTTTTTATCATTTTATCACTCTATTTTTTATTATTAAATTTGTATTTAACTGTGGTATAAAATTTTAGTTTTAATTTTATTTTTTTCACATGTGATTTTATAGCTTGCTATTATTTTCATAGTTAATTATAGCAAGTTCTTGACCTCAATAAAGGAGAAGAGAGTTCTAATAGGAGTAAAATAAAAAACAGCAACAAAATATACATTGACACATTTTATAGTTATTTTTTATTTTCACCTACCATATCATACACAATATTAGTGATTATATTAGGTAAAATCAACATTCAATATTGGAAAATATTTGTTATCATTGTTATTTTAATATTTATCCTCTTTTGTAAAAAAAATTATTTTTTGAGTTATTTATCCAAACACTACAACTTCAAAATAAGTACTTTTATAACTAAAAATCCAAACACAAAATAACTTATTTATAAGCTACTATTAATAAAAGTCATTATACTTTAAGCTCTTTTTCCAAAAGAACTTATTTAAGTTATTTACCCAAACTGGGCCTAATAATTCAAGTTTTCTCCTCCATTGAAAATTCTACATTCATTCTAATCTATTTTAAAATTCACATACACTTTCCTATGACAGATCTTTTTTTATTTGAAATCGAAAAAAGTCTTGAAAAATTATCTTTCAATTTAGGGTTAAGTACGATTTTGGTCTCTAAGGTAGGGGCTGAAAATTTTTTTCATCCCCAACTTTTTTTTGCTTACAAAATCGTCCCTGAGGTTTAATTTAGTTTTAAAATCGTCCTTCGAACCAAAATACCCTTCTCCTTCTTCCCAAAATCAACCAGAACCAGAACAGATGTAGAAGTAGAAGCAGATACAACAACAATGAAACAATGTTTATAAACTATAAAAAAAAAACAACCAGAAGCAAAAGAACAACAACAACAATGGAAAATAAAATCAGAACAACAACAACAACAACAACAAAAACAGAAGCAGAAGCAACCAGAAGCATCAACAAATCCACAAATAAAAAAATTCAACAATATAATTAACAGAAGAATTGGAACTCTAGGAAGCCCAGCGGCGAGGACGCGAAGCACAGCGGCGAGTGACTAGCGAGGAGGACGAAGAGCAACAGCGACCGGTGAGGAGCAGTGACGACTGGCGACTGAGCGAGGAGGAGGAGCAGAAACGGCGAGCGGCGCGCGACGTCCACCCTCGCAGAGCTGCTGGCGTCGATGTCGAGAAAGGAAAAGGAGCGGCGAGATCTGGCGGCAAGATCCAGCGGCGAGGACCGAATGACGAGCATCAGTGGCGGTGGCGAGGAGTAGCGGCGGTGGATTCCCTTTCCCTTTCTCTTTCCCACCTTCATTTCCCCCTTTTCTTCCCTTAAACCCCCTCTCCCAGTGTGATTCCCTTCCCCTTTTCCCTTTAACCCATTTTTTTTTATATATTTTTTTAGTTAGGATAATTTGGTAATAAAAATTAAAATTTTAGTAAAAATGACGATTTTAAAATTAAGTTAAACCTTAAGGACGATTTTGTAAGCAAAAAAAGGTTGGGGACAAAAAAAATTTTCAACCCCTATCTTAGGGACTAAAATCATACTTAACCCTTCAATTTACTACTATTCTCCCAAAAATGAATTCTTCTTGCATCCCCTAACTCCAAAGCCAAACCATTGATTATCTTGTCTTTCACTTATTGCTCCTTTATATGCAAATGACAAATTTTCTTCCATGGACCCCTCTTATTGGTAATGTCTCAGTTGAAAGCATCTCATTAAGAATTCAAGTTATTGCATTATCATATAATCTGTGAGTTAGGAAAGAAGGGGATAGTGAATCAAATAGCACAATTCTTCAAGGCGTGTGTTACACACCCTTTTCTTTAGGCTTAATTCGCCCCCACCAATGTACAATGGTGTGCAAAATGGGTTACTGACAAATTTTCTGTAGGATACAATGAAGAACACTTGACTTGTTTATGCACTCACAAAGTCAAGCCTTAGTAAATGATAATTTACAGAATAATATTCTCTATTCTTTCTTTTGTGCATAAAGAAAGTGTTGAGATGGATTCATTTAGCAATAATGAAATGAGGGAAATTTATAGAGGCGGAGTATATGCAGCTACGTACTCAACAGACACAACTTTTCAAATAGTTACAACCTTTCAACAGACATTACTATTCAAATAGTTGCAACCTTTTAACAGACATAACTTTTGAATAAGTCACAACTCTACGAAGAGATGTAACTCTTCAACATAGCTTTTCACATATTTTGAAAATATATCTCACATAATCTTCTTCCAAAACGAGCAATTCTCCTTCGAAATCCACCACCACCATTTAAACGATAGAGATGTATTTCGAATCACTGCATCATTAACACCTAACCCTCCTAATTTTTTCGGTGCTTGCACTATCTCCCACTTCACTAAAGCCATCCCATTTTTTCATCTTCCTTATTACCCTATAAGAATCTCCTTTGCAGTGTTATCAACTTCTCTGCCACTGTCTTGGACATCTTATATAAACTTAGATAATAAACTAACAAATTATACATAAATTAATAAGAACCAGTTTACCAGCTTTATTGAGAATCTTTGTTTTTCACATGTTGAACTTTTTCCACCACTTTGTCAATAACCGGTTTTTATGTCTTCACAAGTCTCGGATTCGCACCTAAGTATATTTTAAGGTACTTGATTGGTAGCATATCCTCCTTGCATCCCAATAACCTACACATTCTTTGTACCCACTCTTGCTGACAATTCATCGTTATCAAATTAGACTTATCAAAATCAATGCTTAACCCCAACATTAACTCAAAACACCATAATAACCTTTTATAGTTTATAATAGTCTCCTCCTCTAGTAGAAAAAATAAGATAATGTCATCTGTAAACTGAAAATGAGACAATTCAATATTATCTTTTCTACTTGCAGTAGAGATATATATTCATTTCTTACAACTTCCGTAACCATCCTATGAAGAACATCAATAATAAAAAAAAAAACAAAAACAAAGATAGAAGATCACCTTGTTATACCCCTTTCTATTTTGAATTATTTTGTAGGAGATCCAATTTCTTTAATCATAGACCTTTTACACCCATTAGTTACAAACTTTGTGAAACTAATTACAAGACATGACATCAAAGATCAAGCGTATCACACACTCCTTGCCTACTCTTGGTTATCCTGAGTAAATAGCCAAAATCATCCCTGAAAGATATCTCGATTTTCATTTTGGTCCTCGAAAGATAAAGATAATCAAAATCGTCCCCGAAAGATACACGATTGGTCACGTTAGTCCTTCCGTCAATTGGATGATGACGTGGAGAGCTAATGCCACGTGTCACAAGATGATTGGTTGACGTGTCAGATCAGTGACACTTGGCATGCCACGTGTCAGGTCAGTGACACGTGGCACTTGACATGTAAAAAAGTTATTTATAATCAAAATAGTCCTTGAAAGTTCAGACGTAAGTCATTTTCATCCCTAAAATTTTAAAAATTAATCAAATTAGTCCTTATATAATTTTTTTTCTTGATAATATTAAATTTAAAAGTTGGATGATGGCGTGTCACGTTAAGTGCCACGTGGCATATAATGACATGGAGGGCTTAATGCCACGTGTCACAAGATGATTGGTTGACATGTCAGATCGGTGACACCTAGCATGCCACGTATCAGGTCAGTGACACGTGGCACTTGACATGTAAAAAAGTTATTTATAATCAAAATAGTCCTTGAAAGTTCATACGTAAGTCATTTTCATACCTAAAATTTTAAAAATTAATCAAATTAGTCCTTATATAATTTTTTTTATTTTTTCTTGATAATATTAAATTTAAAATATTTTTGATACTACTAATTTTAATAGAAATGTAATTGACAATAAAAAAATTAGTAATTGTATCTTTTCTTCTTAAAAATTTGTTCAATAAAATTATCTCTCTCCTCTAATTCTTGTCAAAATCTCTCTTATTCTTTTCTATTCTAAAACCTTTTTCTTACATTATTATATTTTGTTGATATATATATATATATATACTCAAAATTAAAATGTATGTATTTGTTACCTTAAACAAAGTTATATGCTCAAAATAAAAATTTATGTATGTTTTATCTTTATCTTTCGAGGACCAAAATAGAGATCGGAGTATCTTTCAAGGATGATTTTGGCTATTTACTCTTAATATATATGTATGTATAAATAAGAAAATATTTAGAATTATTTAACAAAATTAATATATACGTATACATAAATAAAGAAACTACTGTAATTTATGAAGATTACACATTATTTTTTTTTTCTTTCAAATGAATTTATTTTAATTATATTACAATTAGCTCATGAATAATGTATCTATTCTATTATATAAAAATCATATTTCTACATTTAATGATGGAGCTGACGTGGCATGCTTTTGAGAGTATTTCCCTATTTATTTCTTTTAACTCATTAAATACAAGTTATTACGATAAACTAACTATATTAACTAATTGATTTGATTAGATATTTAAATATCATATAATTCATTATAATTTATATCAATTTGATTTGGTAATATTATTTAATTTATTTATTTTAATATTTTGTTAGTATTTTTTAATTTATTTTTTTTAATTTATTAAACCAAATTTATTGTGTGTACTAATTAATTAATTTGATTAATTTATTAGTCATTAAAATAATAAATCTATGAATAAAATAGGCAACTGAGATATTTTTAACTAATAATTAAATCAAATCAAATAAAATCATATATATTGAACTAAATTCAAATCATGTGAATTAAAAACTAAATTAAAATAAGATAATTTCTTACTTATTCAAGTTGAGCGTAATAAATATAAATTAATTTTGTTAGATGATCATAATTATCTGGTCTACTATATATAAATGGCCACACAAAATTATAAGAATCGTAATTTTTATCGCTTTTGCTATTTCAACTCTTCTTTTCTTCTTCTTTTTTTTTTTTCTTTATGTATCATTTATTTTATATATAAATGTACCCAAAATGAGAAAGTACGGATGAGTGTTTTATTGATTGTTTGTTTGGTGAATATATTTCAATTTTTCAAAGTGGCCGATGTATTTTTTATAGTATTAGATAGAAGAATATTTGTTAAAATGAATATACCCATTGTAATAATTTTTTTTCAATTGTTATATTTTTATGTCAGTCATGTAAATTCTTTGAAGGTACAAGATAATAAAATAGGTTGACTTTAATATCATTAGAAGCTAAATTTAATGGTTCAAATAAGCACTACTAATTATGTTAAAAAAGTAATTTTGTAATAATAATGTGATTTACATATTAATTTTTTCGATTAAATTCATTTCAAAATGTAAAAATTAGACTCAATTACGCTAAAATTTTAAAGGTAATATAGAATTTGACAACAACATTAACGTTCATTAAGGAAATAAATTTATTTATGGTTATTTTCTAATTATAAATAATAACAAGACTTATGAAAAAATATTAATGTCATCATTCTTATTAATTAAATCATAATATTAGGTAGTTGATAGTTTTATAGGCGAAAATTATTAAGTAATTACGTAAAATTTGCAACGAACAAGCAATAAGGATTCAGAAAAAATCTATTATATAATACCAATTTCATAGTTAAAATATGCCACATATCATATTCTCATATATTCTATTTATTATCTATTCTATTATATAAACATCAGGTTTCTGCACTTAATGATGGAGTTGACGTGACATGCTTATGAGAGTGTTTAGCGAATTATTTCTTTTAAATCATTAAATATAATTTATTATGATAAATTAACTATATCAACTAATTAATTTGATTAGATATTTAAATATCACATAATTTATTATAATTTATATTAATGTGATTTTTTAGTATTTTTTAATTTATTTCTTTTAATGTTCTATTAGTATTTTTTAATTTTTTTTTAATTTATTAAATCAAATTAATTATACTAATTATCTGTATTAATTAATTAATTAGATTAATTAATTAATCATTAAAATAATAAATCTATATAGAATAGGTTCTCGAGATATTTTTTGTAACACCCTACCACACTAAGCTTTACGCTTAAGCCGTAAAACAGAGGTGGTGTGGTATTACGACCTCTAAAATAGAATGAGTACATATAATAGCAGAAGAATTATAATATGCTAGGAGCCTTGAAGAATAGGAGAAATAAAATTCGCAAGATAAAAGCGCAACGCTCAAGGAACGAGTTAACTTGCGTGCTAAGAAAACTGTAACTGTCAAACATAAGATAACAGAAGTAGGAATAGAGTGCCAAAGATACAAAATAACAAGCTCCTGACTCAGCCTGCGAAGTCAAGATTGGCCGGAGAATATTTACACATATATACATACATATCCAAAACCCAAAAGTACATATACACAATCCTGCCTCTCCATAAACCTCTAAGAGGATCAAAAAGAATAAGTCATGCGGAGAGAAAGCTAAGTACATATATATACATCATAGCATAACAAAATATCCCAGTAACCACTCCGCTTCAAGAGTCCAGAAGCCTAACGAGATGCCTCTCGACCTGCATCTGAAAAATAACAACATAGTATGGAATGAGAACCGGAGAATATATATATATAATAAGTTTCAGTATTGTGTTTGATATAAAGTGGGAGACAAAGACTAAAATAAGAATAAAATTCTAATTTAATTTGTACAAAAAATAAAATTAGAATTAATTAATTGAAATAGAAATATTTTAAATATAAAATATTATTAAAATTTTAATCTCTGTCTCCATAAATTTCAGCCTTATATGTTCTCACTTTAATTTTTGGAGAACACTAAAATACTTAAATTTTAAGGATACAGGCCTTATATGTTCTCACTTTAATTTTTGGAGAACACTAAAATACTTAAATTTTGAGGATACAGGCTAAAATTTTAATACTAATCTCTAAACCAATAAACATAATATTAAATCTCAATCTCCGAATCTCCGTTCCTGTACATCCTATGACCTTTAATTTTAGCTTAGGAACTTTTCATGTGTCAATCAAACATCCTATGATCTGTATTATTTTTCAGCTACACTTTATTCTTATTCTATAATGACAACGAGATAATTATATATATATATAAGTGAAGGTTTGAAGTAAAAGTGAATCACAAACATTCTTTGTCTCATTATATTATAAGGAACTAGAGAACTTACCATTCAGTATCTGCCCTCCTCTTGATGAATTCATCTACGACCTACAAATAAATAAATTAAAGATCCATCACTGAAACAACTACACTACATATTTTGAATTCAGACATGCATGGATAACTAAAGTATAAAAAAAGTACTAGCTAGTGCCATAATTTTAATATTGATAATTGTTTTCTCATATGTGACATAATTATTATTAAGTTAAATTACATGGACATGACTTTACTATTAGAATAATTTATTTTTAGAGAAATTCGATGTAATAATTTTATAAATATAGAAGAGTGTTATGTGTGACATAATTTAATTATAATATAATATCAATTTAATTTACCATAATTATTAACTCTTGGTCATTGAGTGATTAATGTTTATTAATTTATTTCATCCACCAACCATCCTATTAAAATTTGGTTAATTGTTAGAGATCAATACTAGTTCTAATTTCATTTTATTTTGAGTTTTACAAGACTATTTGAAACTAAAAGTAAAATTTGCTTCTCCAATGCATAGAATTAGTTCAATTAGAATTTTATATTATTTTAAAAACATAATTATACGAGTGGTAAAATTTTATTGGTTCTTCTCCATCAAGATGATATTGTTTCTCTAAAGTGATATCGGTTTCATTTCATAAATCAAATTCAATACATATTTCAATTCTAAATCAATTCACTTTTTGAAAATATCAAAAATAATACTCTAAAAACACTCCATTAAAAATACTCTTAGGTTGCATAGAATAGAATATAATTACTTTAACAATATTCATAAATTACTTAATAAATTAATTAAGGTGAAAGATTACTTTGGCTCTAAGGTCATCTGCAAGTTCTTTTTGCCTATTGAGACTTGGAGATGGCTCCCTTCTTCTAAGGCATGCACCATACACTACAGACCTAAACAAACATCTGCCATCCCCTGGAATCCCTGTAAATATAGCCAAATATATTGTCCAAAAATTATGTTAAATCAAAATAATTAACCTATAATAAGTACAAAAGTTATTTTGCAAATTCATCCAAATATACAATGCAAAAAAAATTATATAATATCAAATGACATAAAAATAGAAATGATAATACCATTTTATAACATTGAGAATGATATTAATAAAAAAATTAAAAAGATCAAAGGCGATTTTGATCTAAAATTTTAAGAACGAACAAAATGCCTAACCCTATATATTATATTAGTAACATGAATAACCAAAACTCAGAGCATTATTTATGAGATAGAACTCAAAAAACTAAATTATAAAATTGAATTAAATTACACGATTTGCAATAGCCATGAAATGAACTGACTTCTTTATTTTCACAATTTGCAAGAATTGAATAATCCTCGAACCCAGCAAATCATTTAAGTCATAGAATTATTTACTTGACCAATTTACAACTGAATTCTCATAATATAATTTCAAGCCAGAGAATTGAATTGAACGAATTCAAGTTCAAGCAAGGCGTTCCAAAGACCCCCGTTAAACAAGCGATGGTTTTACAAGAAAACTAGTTATGTCTTGTAAACTAAAAAAGTTACTCAAGCATATAAAAATAATAACATAATAATATATAGCACTAAAAAAATAATAATAATAAAGGCACGACATACAGATTATTGGAAGTTTGTTACTGAATGACTTTTCTGATTGCGGCATCACTTGAACCCCCGAGCAAACACCTGTTTGGTGCTATTGTGTTTTGAGCTTCAAGAATGGAGTTCGTGGGCACTTCCTCCAAACGCTCCTTATCTCTATCATCTTAGTTTCCTTGTGGTTGGGCTGTGGCATGAAATTCTCACTAGAGAATCGAATACGGTTCCCCCTTCTCTCTCCTTTTCATTTTTTTCCATTTTTTTTCAATTTATTCATTATGCCACAAAAACAGGAACATAACTTTAATTTGTCACGGATAAATTGTTGAGTTGTCACGTTACATATCAAATATATTTCAAATACCATATTTGTAAGACATTCCCAATTGTGCTTTAATTAAAAAAAAATCTTTAGACACACCTAAATACAATTACGTGTAGGCATATTTAGCTTATTCTTCACTAATATACTTAAAATGAGTTTAAAAGTTGTTAGGAAGAATAACATGGATGCATAATTCTAGTCGGATATCATCCTATGAACCGAATGTGGGAATACTTGTAAGAGACTTTAACGCACAAAAATTTTAACCAAAGAGGTACAAGAATTAGGATGGATTTAGTCCTAATCTCATTTAGATGTAAATAGAAAGATATGCTCTGTATGGGCCAGCATGCCCGTCTTATATGAAAGGCTGCTTTAGAAATAGAAAATATAAGAAGCCAATTTTTAGTTAGCCAATATATTTAGAAGAGGAATGCTAGGGGCCAGCAACATTTAGGATTTATAGCCATCAAATAGCCATCAATGAGATTTTTAATGGTGTGAGATTAATGTGAGATTTCATCCAATGGCTCACTCTTCTTTGATGATTACATGCTGGCCAGAATTTGATAAAATTGCTGGCCCCTAAACTTTTCCTATTTAGAATTAAGGATTTATGATTTAGAATCTAGAATTTAAAATAAATAAAATAACTTTTATCCAAAAAAAAAAAATAGCTTCCTAACATTACTCTTTAAAAATGGCATACTGGATGTGATCATGTGAGGCATTTGCTAAATTCAGCACCGTCAACATCAAGATCAATGTCTAGTAAAGGGACTAAGAAAGGAGGTAAAGGGAAACAAGGGAAAAAGGGTGGTGGTAAGAAGCATTGTTGAGTACAATACTGGTGCACAAATTGTGAGAAATTAAATGTAGTGATTGATCAATGTCTTCATAAATTTAGTACAGCAGTTATATCTTGCAAATAACTTCCTTCAAAGCCAAGTGACGAGCTCGTTCATGCATTTTCTCCTTGCATTCATTGCCTACTTTGGATTTGGGAAGGAATCAAATTACTAGTATGATGACAAACCTTTCTCGGTTTTCTTCTCTTCAAGTATTAGGACTTGATAGCAATGAATTGAAGGGAACTTACATGAAGGGTTTGGCCAGCTATCCAATTTGGAAGACTTACGCTTCAAAAGAATACAATAGAAGGTTCAATATCTGAAGCTCATTTCTCCAAGTTCTCCAGACTTTATTGTGGCATAAGGAACAAGAAACAATAGGTCAAGGGGTCAATTTGTAAATAAAAATTATATAAGCCCTACATTATAAAAGCAAGAAGGGGCCATTTTGCTATTTCAAATGGGATGGCTAATGTTACTCCCCAACATAGGATGTAGCCGCCATACCTTCCTAACTATCTGCTTTGTAATAATCGATAAAAGTTCTTTCAACACCACTTGTATATTGCATCTATACTTGCTCTAATACCCATTTTTTAACACCCAAAACGATAATCTACTCATAATTTGGATTAGGTGTTAATGATTACCTCAATTTTGGGTGTATAAACAAAACATCTCCATGCTTTGCTTGGTTCATGTCCTTGGACAAAAACATGTTCAATAGTGTAAACACGAACAAGTAGACTAAATGTTAGTTGTCTTGAAACAGAATTCTTGAGAACTTCCGTAAAGTAGAAACAAAATTCAAGGACAAAAGTACGTACCACATTGCCGTAGAACATGCACCGATGGCTGCCAATGACTTTCCAGCAACGGTCCAGTAGCTGACAACGGCAATCTAAACGCTGGCAGCTGTGGTTTGAAAAGGCTAATAATATCCAACTATTAAATAAGATAGAGAAACATTTCTGTGTGTTTCTAACTGGACCTTTCAAAAGTAAATTTAAAACGTGGAACACCTATTATATATTACCAAAAATTAAATAAATATCTAATACTAAGAATTGACTGATATTACAATGAGGAAAGAAACTGAAGAATTAACAGAATCCACAAAATTACACATGCATGTACATCTCTACGCGTTGGAAAAACCAGCCGGAGCACCCAATGGAACAGGACTTGAGCTTAGGATAAAAACCAGGGCTAGTAGAAGCTAAGCATCGAAAGATTTGCATTGAGACCTAACACTGGTAAACAGAATAGCTCTTGCTTTTCCACAGAAAGCTTAAAGCCTTCCCCACCTTTCTCCTAGATGTAGATTTGCATAGTGGTTTCATCTCAGGCTTAGGCATAGATGAATTGCTGGTTTCTGGTCGGCCTTGTGGCTTGGTCGGGGAATGCTCTTCTTGCCGTGATTTTTCTCTGCCTCTTGACGTCCCATTCACCGATATTGAGACCAAGGCAGGGATGACCCCTTCTTGAAGGACCATCTCGCAACATTTCTTGCTCCGGTTACACAAAATTAGGAGACATGCGACGGCTTGCTCTTGCTCTAGGAGCTCACCAGTGTCGAGTATCGATGCCAATGTGCTTATGATTGCTGGAGATGACACCATTTCCTCTCTACCCAGTTGAGAAACCGCCAAATTTATCAATACAGCTATGCATTTTTCGGTCCACACACTATCACCCTGGCCTACAAGCTGGGATTGCAAGCCAACAATGATTCCAGATGAAAGGAGGTATGGAATGTTGGTGGGTACGGTAGAAAGATTATAGAGTGTGTGGAGCGAATCTAGCTTGCATTGAACATCAGAGCTGGATTTAAGAATCTTGACTAGGAATGGGACAGCCTGACCCGAACCAATCATAGGCTTGACTTCTTCAAGGCAAGAGAGATTTAGATAGAGGGCAGTTGCACAGCCATAGCAAGTAGGTTTATAGATCATTTCGTCCAACAAGGATAAGACTCCGGCTGATATCATCATTTCCTTGTTTCTGTTGAAAAGAAAAAGGAACAAATGAGTGTGCGTATGCAATGATTTGGAAAACTGGGAAAAGAAAGGTAATAACTATTGCTATCTGGAACATTTATTCTGCACCTCCATCAGAAATTTCAGCCTCAATTTTTAATGGAGCATAAATCTGTCTATTTTTTTCCTATATAAAAAATCCCAGGCATTAAACTGAAGAAATAATGTCAATGTCATAATTTAACAAGCAAAATAATCAATTTTCAAATTTGAGTTGCACTAAGCAGTATGCACATTGTCTTCATTTCTTTCTCCTGTGTGTCCATTTCAAGAAGGGGAGTGGGGGATTAATACATCATAAGAGAGAGGCTTCAAAAAATAAATACATACAACTTGCAATTTATTTTTCCACAAAATGATGGAAGCTCTTGAAGAGGTACATGATGATCAGATCATTGCGATTAAATTATGAATATTTTGTTACTACAACATAACCAAGTAACTGTGGTTCTGGCTAAATGCAAGAGCATCACTTTTCAATCACCAAATGTTGTTTAAGTCTTTTAATAAAATGGAAAAGCAGTTTTACCTTATGGTTAAAAACTACGAAAACTACAAACAATAATACATACAAACAATAATACACACCTGTCATTGTTCACAGCAAGGTTGAACAGGGCCATAGCTCCATTTTCTTGATCCATTGCATTTCCTTCATGCAAAGCTGATTGGAGAAACTGCATAAGTGCTTCAACAAATCCATTAGCACCCATAAATGTCCTGGCGTCCTCATCATCCCTTAGCAACATCCTTAACCTTTGTACAACCTTACACTTCCCCTGTAAATCGTTCCCTTCTGTTAAGACTTTCAGAAAACTAAGATACTGTTCATTATCGTCCTCTTGTGTAGACACACTTTCAGCTCCAGCTACGCCAGTTTGCTCTGACATGCTGCTCTCTTCTACTGGAACCACTTTCACACCTTTCAACTTGCAAGAATTTACACTGTTAACAGATTTTGAATTTGTGGAATCGGTATCTGATAAAGCCAATCTCCAATAGTTAAAATCAAGAGATTCGGGAGGGCCTTCAGGAATAGGAATTCCATTCTGTGCGCACCAACTAGCCACAAGATTCTTGACATTGTAATTAGGAGTCAATAAAAGATGTGGAAGTTTCTGTTGAGTCTTTGGGCAGGTGTTATGCCCATCACTGAACCATTTTTCTATACAAGCCCTTTCGTATGTTTGACCCGAAGCAATTATAACAGGATCACTCATGAGTTGCAGAGATATCGGACACCTCAACTCTTCAGGGGGAAGGGGCATCGGGCCTGATTTTCTATTATTCGGCTTTAAGTTAATGGAACTAAGTTTTGAAAACACTCTATCAAACGCTTGAGTCTGAACACCATCCTCAACATATCCATTAACAGTAGGTGAACAGGGTTGGGAGCCCTGAGAATCATTATCATCTGAGAACTCACTTCTAAACAACTTAGAATATTTCCTCATGAGGTGTAAAAGATATGCAATAATTGATTCCTTCCGCTTGTCTTCCTCAGCCCGAGCCCTTTCGATGAGTTTTTTGAGAGCTCTTCGTTCAGTAAGAGCTGCTCTTGAAGATGTAATTCCAAGTCTAGTAGCAGCCTGATGAAAACATTCAAGTTCACTACTGTCATTAGAGTTGTCAAGCTTCTTTCCCTGCTGAAGCAATGCAATTAAATCGTCGCCAACTTGTTTTTCTGAGGGGTCAATTGCAAAAACCGTACTTGCAAGTTCATCCACAATTTTCTCAACCTGCTCAAAAATAAATCAAATGTCAAGTATGATTAAAAAAAAAGGGGGGAGGGGGGAGAGAGAGAGAGTGAGTTCAGAAAACAAGGTGGCATTGAGTTATTTTGGAAATAAATGAAACATAAAAAATAGACCACACCCTCACTCATTCAGAAAGCAAGTAGCAAGGCTGTGTAAGGGCCTCCACATAATAGAACAAGAGAAACTGAAACATGGAAAAGTAAGCTATACATCCATATCGTTGAAGATTATCCACCTGACACCCAATAGATTGAGGAACAATATCTTCCACCAGTTTAAGACTGTCAACAAGTGCAGACTTAGCCTTTTCAAATTTTTGAAGTACGGCGTCGCCAGTTATTGCCTGTGTCATAAGTGATATTATATGCAAGATTTTCCACAAGTAGTATTCCAAATCAGATAACCTAATGGGCTATAAATAACTTGTTGAAAGGGCTTAGGTAACTAAATCCACCCTACATAATGGTACACTATCGGAAAATAGAATTGAAAACTATACAAGAATAACAAAAATTGTACCAGGTAAAGTTTACTACACTCTGAGCAGTGCTGAAGAACATTCTTCGACTTCTCTAAAGCTACATGCAGTGAACATAATGCCTGTATTCCAGATTTGCTCCTAGGCTTAGCTGCTTCTAGAGAAGGAAATATTGTCAATATTTTACAATATATTGCAGAAAGAGTCCTGCACATTTCTCCATGTAACTGCACAAGATACCAAACACTCATTGTCAGCTGAAAATAGAGAATTTAACAATTAAAAAAGAATGAAAGAATTGGAAAAATAGCCCAAAAAACCAGAGCAAGAGAACTATACATAAAATTTACTCTCTTACTTTTTTTTTGGCCAGCAATTCTAAACCTTCTTTAAAAAGCAGCAGTGTTAATTGTGTAAAAGAAAATAATTCAATGTGGTTCAAACAGAGGACAGTTACTTTTACTTCAAAAAAAAAAAAAAAGAATAGGAAAAGGAAAATATGCAACTAATATATATACATACATAAATAAATATATTTATATATCTGAAAAAAAAAGGGTAAAGAACACTTTTTGTCCTTAACGCTTGCAATTTTCTTCAAAAATATCCCCTAACATTTAACTTCATTCAATTTTGTCCTCAACGTTTTTTATTCATTCAATTTTGTCCCTAACCATTTCGATAAAGCTACCCTTGGACATTTTAAATTTTGTCCCTAACGTTTTAGATGGTGTTAACGTCCATGGGAAATTTTGACGTAAATCGAAAACGTTAGGGGCAAAATTGAATGAAATTTAATGTTAGGGGTATTTTTGAAGAAAATTGTAAACATTAGGAACAAGCATACTTTACCTGAAAAAAAAAGACTCGATAATTATACTTGAATATTAAGTACTACAGGAATTATGGAGCAATTACAATTGAAGAATGAATACAAATTTATCAATATTAGTAAAGTAAAGGATTAAAGGAAGAATTTCTAACAGTTATCCCAATAATTTAAGACATGTCATCATACCTTGGCATCACTTGCTGCAAAAAGATTTTCTTCAAGCTCAGCAACATCCATCATTCAAATTCACTGTGAAAACTTAGATGCTAAACGATCCCAACTATATTTAACGATGATCAAAATCAGGAAACAAATAAAATTAGCAAAGTAGTGGTAAAGAAAAATGTCGCTACCAGTTCAGAATTTTTAAATTAAAAAAAAAAATGCATGTGATTAGACCATGCTTCAATAAACTAAAAGTCCAACCATTCTTCAGTTTCATTTCGTTTAATTTACCCAAGAAAGGTAAGTAGCGTGTTGAAAATACTCATAAAAAATTTAGTGACTCTATTTATTGGGAATTTCTTTATATCAATCAAACAAATAAATAATAAATAAAACAATGACTTCAAACTTGTTTTACATGCAAAATGTAAACTGCATCAATATTCTCTTTTTACGTATAAATATTCTAAACATACAACAAAAGGAAAAGTACCTTGTAAACAAACCTAACATAAAGTCAATTCGGTAGGCATTGGATTTGCAATGCTCTCTTTTTGTTTTTTTAAGAGAAAGAATTCAAATTATTATCTCTTAGTTTTCAACATTTTTTCTCCAACCAAAGCGGAGAAAAGGGTTTTCCAATTAACACAATAAAAAATTATAGTAATTTAAATTGGAAAAGACAAAGACATCCGTGACAAATCTTCACAATAGAAAGATTAAGACAAAATTTGAAAAGTAACCAAATCAATTTGGACATTGTCCATTTTTCATGGTATAAATAATCAAATGAAAGAAGAAAATGCTGATTTTTCGGTTACTTTTTCTCTCTTTCCAAAAACATGTTCACAGAGAGCAAATTAATCAACGCATTCTTATTTAACAGCTTCCCGATCCTAAAAATAAACGCCAAAAACAAAAAATTAGCACAAAGCGATCGCAAAGAACATAATCTCCAGCTGAGATCTTCACTCCAACAACACATAAAAAAGGATTAAAAATTACGGAAAATTTCTTAGAGAGAGAAAAATAAATCAGATTGAGGAAGCATTGAAAGGCAAAATGAGCATGTGAGAAATGTGAGATGCGGGGTTAGGGTTTGAGAGAAGAAATAACGTACCAGAGAAGAAGAAGAAGAAGAAGAAGAAGGAGGAGGAGAAGAAGAAGAGATGGTGCTGGAGGGTTTGTTCATTAAGAAATGGAATTCTTTTAGAGCGAAAAAAAAAATAATTAACAAAAAATGAAAAAAAGAAAAAAGAAGAAGAACTGGTTTTTTTTTTTAAGGGTTGTGAGGATCTGTTTAATGTGAGAGACAGAGAGGTAATGACTAATGAGGTTTAGACCGAAAGGAGCGAGTAGTTCGGAGGAATGCGGGGTTGAGAGAAGAAATAACGTACCAGAGAAGAAGAAGAAGAAGAAGAAGAAGGAGGAGGAGAAGAAGAAGAGATGGTGCTGGAGGGTTTGTTCATTAAGAAATGGAATTCTTTTAGAGCGAAAAAAAAAATAATAAATAATAAATGAAAAAAAGAAAAAAGAAGAAGAACTGGTTTTTTTTTTTAAGGGTTGTGAGGATCTGTTTAATGTGAGAGACAGAGAGGTAATGACTAATGAGGTTTAGACCGAAAGGAGCGAGTAGTTCGGAGGACGCACAGTCGCACACAAGGACAGCAGAAAGAGAGAGAAATGTGGAGGGAGATGACGAGATTTGGTTATTCTTTTTTCTCACTTTCTTCTTCTCTTTCCTTGTGTGTGAGTGTTACGGGGTGGAAGTGGAATTGAGCCGAAGCAGGAAACCGAATTTAATTGCAAAGTTTAAATTTGGGGGGGTTAACACTTAACGCCCAACACTTCACAGTTAGAATAGTCTGTGTCACTATCAAATTAATTTTCAAAACAATCATGTCTCAAATTAGGCTTTTAAATAGATAAAAATTGTATTTACCCATTTAAACGTTTTTCAAATTTTTTACCGTTTTAAATATTCTAAAATAATTTTACGAGTAAATAGTCAAATTGGTCCCCGAAAGATAGCCCATTCTTTAAACGAGTCCCCGTAAAAAAAAGATAATAAAATTTGTCCCCGAAAAATTTAAAATTGGTAACGTTAGTCCTTCCGTCAGTTGGATAATGACGTGTCACGTTAAGTGCCACGTGGCATATGATGACGTGGAGGGTTAATGCCACGTGTCACAATATGATTGATTAACATGTCAGATCCCGGCATGCCACGTGTCAGGTCAGTGACACGTGACATGCCACGTGGCACTTGACATGTAAAAAAGTTATTTATAATCAAAATAGTCCTTAAAAGTTCAGACGTAAGTCATTTTCATCCCTAAAATTTTAAAAATTAATCAAATTAGTTCTTATATAATTTTTTTTTCTTGATAATATTAAATTTAAAATATTTTTTGATACTACTAATTTTAATAGAAATGTAATTGACAATAAAAAAATTAGTAATTGTATCTTTTCTTCTTAAAAATTTGTTCAATAAAATTATCTCTCTCCTCTAATTCTTGTCAAAATCTCTCTTATTCTTTTCTATTCTAAAACCTTTTTCTTACATTATTACATTTTGCTGGAATATATATATATATATTCAAAATTGGAATGTATGTATTTGTTACCCTAAATAAAGTTATATGCTCAAAATAAAAATTTATGTATGTTAACCTAAACAAATTTAATAAAAATTTATACATCTTTTTTTTCATTACGTTATTACTTTCATTTAGATTAACATACATAAATTTTGATTTTGAGCATATAACTTTGTTTAGGTTAACAAATACCTACATTTCAATTTTGAGCAAGAAGATTAAAACAAGAAAATGAAAAAGATGAAGAATAGGAAAGAAAGGGATAGGTAACAGTGGCACTTACGTTAGCCACTGCGAGGCTCATGACGACGAAGCTTCGCCGGAGAAGAGAAGAAAGAGAGAAGAAAAAGAAAAAAGGAGAAAGAAATAAAAGAAAGAAGAAAGAAGAAGAAAAGAGAAGAGAGAGAGAGAGAGAGAGAGAGAGAAATGTGGAGGGAGATGACGAGATTTGGTTATTCTTATTTCTCACTTTCTTCTTCTCTTTCCTTGTGTGTGTGTTAAGGGGTGGAAGTGGCATTGAGCCGAAGCAGGAAACCGAATTTAATTGCAAAGTTTAAATTTGGGTGGGTTAACACTTAACACCTAACACTTTCCAGTTAGAATAGTCTTTGTCACTATCAAATTAATTTCCAAAACAATCATGTCTCAAATTAGGGGTTTTTTTAAATAGATAAAAATTATATTTACCCTTTTAAACGATTTTTAAATTTTTTACCGTTTTAGACATTCTAGAATAATTTCACCAGCAATCTATAACACAGATAAAAATTGTAAAATAGTTTAATAAATAATCAAATATTTGAAATTGGGATAGTATTTTTATGTATTCAAGAGTTTTGGTTTAAAAAGTAGTAAGAATCAACACCTTTTCATAAAAAAAGCACAAAGAAAATAGAAGCATGGCTCATGAAGCATGGCCCAAGAAACATAGTCTAAGGAACAAAAGTGTACTCAAAGGGAAGGAAATTGGAACCTAAAACCCATACGCCCGGCGTGCATGTCCACCAACTCTGACTTCTTTGCACTCCAGCGGTCATAACTAGAGTTATAGAGATCCAAATGAGACGATTTCAGTTGCGTTAGAAAGCTAACGTCCAGAGTTTCAGAATGATATTCATATATCTATAGTGGACATTTAGTTTTAGCCACATACCGCCATCATTTTTGGGACACAAAAAAACAACGCCTCGGACAACTAAAAAAGTAAACCCAGCGTATTCCAACTCTCAGGATGCAACAATTAAGGCCCAAGCTTAATTATCCATCTCATCAGAAGCCTTAATCACATCCGAAATACTCAAGACTCTAGAAGATTAGTTATTAATTCTTTCTAGAAACATAAAAGATTTGGTTGTTAGGATTTGATTTGAATTATTATTTTGAATTTAAAACTGAAGTCAGTAAGTTAGTTATCTTATCTCTCTCTGAAAGATAAGATTAATTTAGTTTGAATTTGAATTCTAGATTTAGACTATAAATAAGTGAGCATAGCTCACAAGAGAGGACAATCTGGGAGGAGGATCTTAGGATCCAAATCAAGTCCTCGGAATACTTCTCTTCTTGTTTTTCTTACTTTTTCATGGGTAACTAATTCTCAGTCAAAGGGTTAAAAGTTCTATTTATGTTTTTCATGAATAATTAATCTACGTTTATTTTATTTCGAAATCTTGCATTGATCTATTTCATAATTGAGTTATTGGTTCTTCTTTCGGATTAGTGAATCGGAAGGTAAGCTAATTTTTAATTTTTTGGATTATTGTATTATAATTGAAAAATTTGATATTTGAATCAAAGCTTGAAAACTATGACTATTTGAATTCATCCAGGAATAGTGGTTCAATTAGTTTGCGACACATATATAATTTTCAATCACTCTAATTTTGAATGAGTGACATATAATTCGGATTAGAACAACTTTTAAAAATTATGTTTTCTTTTAAAATTTAACTGGACATGGCTAGCTTGAATACATGATATATAATTTGACCTAAGGACTACTTTTAAATCTTATTTGAATCTAAAATCAGTTTTTGTGCTTAATCTCTTGATTAATTAAAGTGACGCCTAATTAATGCTTGAGAAACTGAGGAGCCAAAGAATTGAAAATCAGTTCCTAAAGGTTTTGTCGTGAAAGATCTTTGTAAACTTTAGGATAAATAAACAAGATTGGTTATCCTAAGAGCATAAGCATCTTCAAAACCCTTGACTCTCATCATCATTGTCTTTCTCAATTCAACATTCAAGTCTTTTCTCAAATCAACATTCAAGATTCTCAAGCTCTCAATAAGACTCAATCTTGTCCTCTTCGATCATCAATCAGGTTTTATTAATCTAATTAGAAATTTAATTTGATATTTGTTTGCTCAATCCTTTAATCCTTGTGGGAATGATATCCACTCACTGTGGTATTACTTGTGTGATCCAGTGCACTTGACGATATCCGTGAGTTTTGATTTTCGCTCATCAATTCTCACCAACGATTGCTATATATATTAGATCCTCCCAATAACTTTCACCTTCCAATAGCTTTCATCTTTCATCTATTCTTTCTTTTTTTTCACAAAGACAATTTCATCCAATGGCTAGTGAGTGTATAGTTATTATTGTTTATCCAAATGTAACAATATCATGTAAAGATAATAGTGTATATTTTGAATGCAGTGATTTTGTTGTTATGCATACTTGGCAGTTGCATTCGTTGGCAGAGCTTAAAGGTTTGATTTTGGTCAATAGAAAAATGCTTAGAATTAAACACGTTCGAAAAATTGAGTATCAGTATATTTCATTGGACGCCATGCAAAATATTCAGCATAAGGTATTCTGACTAAAGGATGATGATCACATACGAGCTATGTTTGTTGCCATGGAAAGATTGTGACTGAATAAGTGATGGAGCTTTACATTGAGTTGGTAGACGTTAGTAGTAGTTCTTCTTCCCCACGTGCAGTCCTAACAGGTTTTGCAGTAGAAACTAGTCAAGTGGGAAGAACCGAATCCCCTACAAGAATTTAATCTTCTCTTCGAATGACCAAACTTGATGCTGATTTGGTTTCTCAAGAGTCCGAGTTGTAAAACTCGCGTAATTAGTAATTAATTAACTAATAAATTAATTATTATTTAAAGAAATTAGAAACTTAAATTTTATAATTTAAAGAAGTAGAAGTAATTAAAATATAAATTTTGACACCAATTTTAAAGAATTTGGTCCAAAATTAGGTTAAATGGGCCGAACCGAATGAACCGGGCCCATAACGGGCCCAAAGCCCAACCCATTTGCCCTTGTATTAAAGATTTAGATCTTCTCTTCCTTCAAAACAATGAAGGACGCTGAAGAACAAAAGGGGGAAGGGAACGAAGAACAAAACCCTTGGTCCAATTCTAAATTCACGTAATGTTCAATCTGGAGTTTCGATTGACGAGCCGTCAGTGGCCACGCGTTCGTCTCAAAATTCTCTACAAAATCCACCCAACAAGTTGGTAAGAAAATTCTAATTTCATGTCCAGTTCTCCCCTTTTCAGTTCGTGATTTAGGTTTTGGAAATTGAAGAATTTTGTGATTTTGATGGTTTAAGCGTCTCTAGCGGTGGATAATTGTTGGGTTTCACCCTAATTTTGAGTGGATAAGGTAAGAAACCACTTAACTCTCTATGAATCATTAACTAGAAAACTCTATGTTAATTATAGTGAATTTGGATTGTATTAGATTGAATTGGGTGTTTTGGAGTTAAATTGGTGGATATTGGAAGCTTGAAATTGAATCCTGGGAGCTGAAAATTCAGTTGGTGAGGAGTTGGAGCTTTGGAGCTTGAGAAACGGTGGATGATTGATGTGTTTCGAGCTTAGGGAGGAATCGGTCAATGTATGATTTCGGTTTCTCGTAACTAAAATATAATGTGTCGTGAAAACGGTGGTTACTTGACCGTAAGATAGGATTGGATTGTTCATATTGTGAGGATTGATATTTGTTGGTATTTAAGAGGCTTGGTGATTTTGAGGTTGATGATTATTGATATGTATGATTGGGTACTGTATTGTTGGTGTGATATTGATTGATAATGATGTATGTTTAGAATGAGCATAATTGGAATTGTTGTATTTGAATGGGAATTATTGAATAAAGGTTGAGAAAGGGGAGTTTGAATAATGTTTAGATGTTGGAAAGGTTGGAGAGTATTTAGTATAGTATGAAAATGCTTGATATTAATTTTGAAATAATTTGATACTGGAAATGATTTGAATGACTGAGAGATTTTAAGGGTGGCAAAAGTCTAAGTTTTAAAAGAGATGCTGCTGAGATTTTTTGAAAATAGGAGGCCTCGCCTGAAGTTTAAATTTGGGTGGGTTAACACTTAACACCTAACACTTCCCAGTTAGAATAGTCTTTGTCACTATCAAATTAATTTTCAAAACAATCATGTCTCAAATTAGGGTTTTTTTTAAATAGATAAAAATTATATTTACCCTTTTAAACGATTTCCAAATTTTTTACCATTTTAAACCTTCTAGAACAATTTTTTTGGCAATCTATAACAAAGATAAGAATTGTAAAATGGTTTAAAAATGCGACTGCACATACATTGCCTGAAGTTTACAACTGTCCAGCTAATGGTAGTGAATATAGCGCACGTGCTACCTGCAAAATTGTATGTAAATTTATTGATGACACGTCATCTTAAACAATTTTTAGGTTTTTTTTATTTTCTTAGATTTTTAATTAAATTTTTTATGATTTCTACTAGAATTTAATAAATAATCAAATATTTAGAATTGGGATAGTGTTTTTATGTATGCAGGAGTTTTGGTTTAAAAAGTAGTAAGAATCAACACTTTTTCACAAAGAAAGCACAAAGAAAATAGAAGCATGGCCCATGAAGCATGGCCCAGGAAGCATGGCCCAAGAAGCATAGTCTAAGGAACAAAAGTGTGCCCAAAGGGAAGGAAACTGAAACCCAAAACCCATTTGCCCGGCGTACATGTCCACAAGCTCTGACCTCTTCGCACTCCAGCGGTCATAACTTGAGTTATAGAGGTCCAAATGAGGCGGTTTCAGTTGCGTTAGAAAGCTAGCATCTAGAGTTTCAAAATGATATTCATATATCTATAGTGGACATTTAGTCTCAACCACATACCACGATCATTTTTGAAGCACAAAAAAATAGTGCCTCAGACAACTCAAAATGTAAGTCCAGCGTATTCCAACTCTCAAGATGCAACAATTAAGGTCCAAGCTTAATTACCCATATCATTAGAAGTCCTAATCACATTCAAAATACTCAAGACTCTAGAAGATTAGTTATTAATTCTTTCTTGAAACATAAAAGATTTGGTTGTTAGGATTTGATTTGAATTATTATTTTGAATTTGAAACTGAAGTTAGTAAGTTAGTTATCTTATCTCTCTCCGAAAGATAAGATTAGTTTAGTTTGAATTTGAATTCTAGACTTAAGCTATAAACAAGTGAGCGTAGCTCACAAGAGAGGGCAATCCGGGAGGAGGATCTTAGGATCCAAATCAAGTCCTCGGGCTACTTCTCTTCTTCTTGTTTTTCTTACTTCTTCATGGGTAACTAATTTTCTGTCAAAAGGTTAAGAGTTCTATTTATGTTTTCCATGAATAATTAATCTACATTTATTTTATTTCGAAGTTTTGAATTTATCTATTCATAATTGAGTTATTTGTTCTTCTTTCAGATTAGTGAATCAGAAGGTAAGCTAATTCTTTTATGGATTATTGTATTATAATTGGAAAATTTGATATTTGAATCAAAGCTTGAAAACTATGACTATTTGAATTCATCCAGGAATAGTGGTTCAATTAGTTTGCGACACATATATAATTTTCAATCACTCTAATTTTGAATGAGTGACATATAATTCAGATTAGAATAACTTTTGAAAAGTATGTTTTCTTTTAAGATTTAACTGGACAGGGCTAGCTTGAATACGTGTTATATAATTTGACCTAAGGACTACTTTTAAATCTTATTTGAATCTAAAATCAATTTTTGTGCTTAATCTCTTGATTAATTAAAGTGACGCCTAATTAATGCTTGAAAAACTGAGGAGTCAAAGAATTGAAAATCAGTTATTAAAGATTTTGTCGCGAAAGATCTTTGTAAACTTTAGGATAAATAAACAAGATTGGTTATCCTAAGAGCATAAGCATCTCCAAAGCCCTTGACTCTCATCATCACTGTCTTTCTCAATTCAACATTCAAGTCTTCTCTCAAATCAACATTCAAGATTCTCAAGCTCTCAGCAAGACTCAATTTTACCCTCTTCGATCATCAATCAGGTTTTATTAATCTAATTAGAAATTTAATTTGATATTTTGTTACTCAATCCTTTAATCCTCGTGGGAATGATATCCACTCACTGTGGTATTACTTGTGCGATCCAGTGCACTTGCCGATATCTGTGAGTTTCAATTTTCGCTCATCAATTGTCACCAACGATTGCTATATATATTAGATCCTCCCAATAAATTTCACCTTCCAATAGCTTTCATCTTTCGTCTATTCTTTCTTTTTTTCACAAAGACAATTTCACCCAATGGCTAGTGAGTGTACAGTTATTATTGTTTATCCGAATGTAACAATATCATGTAAAGATGATAGTGCATATTTTGAATGCAGTGATTCTGTTGTTATGCATACTTGGCAGTTACATTCGTTAGCAGAGCTTAAAGGTTTGATTTTGGTCAATAGAAAAATGCTTGGAATGAAACACGTTCAAAAAATTGAGTATCGGTACATTTCATTGGACGCCATGCAAAATATTTAACATAAGGTATTCTGACTAAAGAATGATGATCACGTACAAGCTATGTTTATTGCCATGGAAAGATTGTGACTGAACAAGTGATGGAGCTTTACATTGAATTGGTGGATATTGGTAGTAGTTCTTCTTCCCCACATGCAGTCCTAACAGGTTGTGCAGCGGCAACTAGTCAAGTGGGAAGAACCGAATCCCCCACAAGAATTCAATCTTCTCTTCGAATGACCAAACTTGATGCTGATTTGGTTTCTGAAGAGTCCAAGTCAGACGAGGTGTGGGTCCAATCTAGTTTTGATAGTAATAGCGATGTCAATACAAAGGTTGTCCCAAAAACTCAACTATCATCTTTTAATTCCTCACAGCATATATTGCCACCACCGTTACCACTTCTTAGCCGAGCTCAAGTTTCAAGCCATTATTCGATATTGGACCTAGATGCTCTGCAAGTGGAGCTAATGCTTCTTGGTCCGATGGCCGCAGATGACTATAACATAGTTGGGAGTGTGGAGTTAAGGGTTGGCCATAGATTCTACAACAGAGAGTCAATTTATCTTGTCATCAAGAACTACAACATTTGTTGGCGTGTAGAGTATCGGGTGGCTGAATCTAATTATTTAAAGTATCATTGTCGGTGTAGATATTATGCTCTAGGTTGTCGATGGAGCATTCGAGTTGTATATTGACAAAATCTTAGTTATTAGGAGGTTTATAAATATGAGATTATGCACACGTGCTTGACACCAACAATGTCCCAAGATCATTCAAATCTTGATAACAACTTGATCTGCCGAATTATCTTTTCCATGATAGAACGTAAATTTTTTAACTTTTTACATCTGTTTTAGGAAAAATAGTTACATGTTTATCATGTTATTATTGTAAAATTTCTAAAAATTGTTGACATATTAATCAATCTAGATAATCCTTCCATTCCGATTAGAGTTTTACAAGGAGCAGTAGAGCAGAGCTATAGATTTAAGCTGTCGTACAAAAAAATTGGTTGGCGAAGTAAAAAGCAATTATTCAAATTTATGAGAATTAGGAAGATTCATACAACTAGCTTCCGAGGTTGCTAAATATGATTTAGTAATGTTTGCCTAGTATAGTTCACGATATCAAGCTTGTGCCATATTATGAAGACATGCTTCGAGACTTTGGTTCTATGCAGTTTGATAAGATATTTTGGATATTTTCTCCCTGCACTGAAGTCTTCAAGTATCGCAAACCTTTGATATCTATTAACGGAACACATTTGTATGGGCAATACGAAGGGGTGCTGTTAATGGCGATTGCACAAGACGATAATTCAAACATTCTTCCCATTAATTTTTCTTTAGTTGAGTCAAAGTCAACAGAGTCTTGGTCGTTCTCTATGAGAAATTTGCCAACTTGGTAAGATGGTCCATATGAACATGTGTGACTCTTATATGTCATAACCATGTATCATTTTGCTCACTAACAAGACATTTCGCACCATTTGAAGAAACATCATCTAGGTTAAACATATAGATATTGTCAACCCAATTTTCAACAAATGCAATTTCATTAGTATCTCACCTTTGTACTAAACAACAATTTGAATCAAATGTGACTTTGTTTCCTTTATCAAAAAGTTGGCTTACAACACTAATTATGTCTGAGACTTTGGAAAAGTATCACATTATCTATAGAGCAAGGAGAATTTTGCTTACTGACACTACCAATACCTATGACCTTGTCAATGTTGTTGTCTCAATATATTATGCTTCCTCCATTTGTGGGTTTTTATCGCGGTGAATTTTGTTGCATCAACGGTCATATGCTTGAAGCATTCACTATCCACAAACTATTGTAAGTTCCTTGCTCCAATGTGCACCTACAAAATAATTTAGAATTTTAGTTTAGGTGCCCAATTAAATTTGGATCCATGAGGGTTAGAATTAGAAAAGTGCCCATATGGAATTCATCCCATATTTTGGCTTTCGAACTTAAATATCTAATCTTAGTAAAATAAATCGGTGCAATATGTCCTACTTTGTTACAATAATGGAATGTTACATAAAGATCGTGGTAGAGGGAGGGATTCTACTGGTATTCCTGGGACTTCTCAATTTTTCCCTCTACTCTGATTACCCTATGACGTCACAGGCAATGGGTACACAGGACCATCTATTCATCATGGTCCCTAACCCCCAACTACCTGGCTCCTGCTGCTGCTCTACCCCCACAACCAAGAAGTCATCTGTCTGCTTCATCAGAGTGGACTCCTCCACCACCTCCATCCGCTCAGCAACACACTCTCTTGACGATGTTGCCTCCAGCGACAGATACCGCGGTGGCGGAATCCTCTCACGGATCCTAACTAGATGCCCTTCCACCACCTCCCATCGTACAGATGACGATTTGGCCTGATGGGACTTCAGCGTGCGTACTATTTTAAGTCTTTTATATGCAAACCATTTTAGTTAGTCAACTTAATTTAGTTACACTCAATTTACTAATTTTAGTGAATTTAGGTTGTTAAGATAGGTTCGATTTAGGTTAGTAGGTTTGAACTGCTTATTGTATTTGATAATTATTTACTGTTGATGGATGTTGCTGCTTAAGTCACATAATACCATATAGATGAAACTACTAATCTTAATTAATTGAACTATTTACTGTTGATTGATGGATGTTGTTGCTTAATTCTTGATTATTGTTTGTTGATTGTTGATAGATGTTGCTATTTAAGTGAATTATTGATAGATAGAATTTTTTGTGCATTTTAGTTATAGATGAAACTCTGCGAAATTTTAAAAAAAAATTAAATAAAATTAAAGTTTATAGATTACTTCAAATAATTTTTTAGTAAACTATTAATCTTAAGTTTTTAATTGATAGGTTTACGCCAAATAATAATGCATGTACATAGGAATACACTAATGTCATCAAGTTGATGTACGACCACTCATGGTCGAGCTACAAGAAGATTCCAGATGAGACTAGAGAGTGATGGTTTCAGAAAAGGGGCGGTAAAAACTAGTTTATATTCAAACCTTAGTTTATATCTTTTATGTTGTTTAATTATATTTTTAATTTTGATTAACTCGTGCTAAATGTTCTTTTTGAAAGAGAAATTTAAGAAGGCACTGTGTACCCATTGAGAGACTGATGAGGGTTTCAAGTGTCGCAGTCTCACGAACAGAGCTAACAGGGCATCGGCCAGGTTGTCAAAGTATACTGGTGGGTCAGCAACTTTCATGAAGACAAAGGTCAGGCTGGTAAGTAACTTGTTTAATTTTGTTATTAAGTTCGTTTAGTCTTAATATAATGTCATTATTACTTGACTTAACATATGGTTTCAAAATGTGTAGTCTAAGTCGTTGGACCGTGAGGCAACGATGGCGGAGACTTTCAAGTATACTTACACGTTCAAGGACAACAAGGAGAGAATTGCTTATCAACGGGCCATGGAGCATTATATGAGTAAACATCATTTGATATACCATTTTTAAATTAATTGCAACCCTAATCATAAAATATGTTACACAGGACTCCTACATGCAGAGATTGGAGGCTGCAACCCAACAATCTCAGTGTGCTGGAGACGACGGCAGCAACTCCGCCGTATCAGTTGTCAATCCTGATAAAGTTCGGCACAAGGCCGCATCTTCGAAAACCTCCACACATCCACGTTAAGACATTCATCCGCCTCTGCCATTAGTCGGCCCGTCGATCTCGAAGATGGCGTCGATTTGAGGGAGCAGGTGCTGCTCCTCACCTAGAGCCTTCACCAATTAGCTCAGCAGCTGCGGGAGTCTCAGGAGAGGTATCAGGTAATCCTCTCATGCATGACAGACACAGATGACCTCAGGTTGGAGTGGAGGCGGAAGTTAGAGCAGCTTCAGCGGATAGAGCACCACATGGCGCAATACAAAGATCAGATGCATGCTGTTAGCAAAGGCGCTGCTTCTGGTGGCAGTAGTGCTACTCAAGGGGCATATACATCACCGCCTAGGCCACTGCCTTAGCAGCTCCACCAACAGGACAACGACGACGACGATGATGACGACTATCAGGATCTTAATAATTAGGGTTTTTTTATACACTATTTGATTGTATTATATCCTCTGTTATTTGACTTTTGATTTTATAATTTAACATATTTGACTTCTATTATTTAGAATTTGACTACTAATTGTGTAAAAAATATTTAATTTTATATATTTAAAAAATATATAAAATTCTAGTATTTTTTATAATAAAGATTTTTTAATTTTATTTTCATACTAAAATAATTATATTTTATTTCAATAACTAACTGATTAGTTTATATTTATTATATTATTTTTATTTCAATAACTAACTAATATTAATTTTATTTTTATTTCATGCATGTGCTTTGAATTTTGGCAAAAAATCTCAATACAATGAAAATCATACATATCCACTGTAGAAGCTAAGAGATTATGATATCCGCTTAGTTAATTTGTAATCCAAAGATGTGTAAAGTCTTATACTCTTATCTCATCATCAAGGTTCAATGAGCAAAGAGCTCAACTGAGAGAGAGAGAGAGAGAGAGTAAACAACTCAATATTTGTTTTTCTATATTTTTTATTTTATACATCGAGTGAAAGCACATTATATCTCACTTTTTCTTTTGTTGCTGTATTATCCAACCCAATTAGACATGAATTAATCTGTCACGAATTTAAATTTTATTTAAAAATTTGTCGTTAGCCAATAAATTACTGTATGCACAAGACAGAATTCGAATTCCCAAAACTTACATAAGTAGACAAATAAATTGACCACTCAACTAACCTAAATTTATTAGTTTGTGACTAAATGCTAGAGACATAAGTCATAACATCTGTTAAAAGCAAAAAAAAAGGGGCTAGAGTCATAACATCTGTCAAAAAGAAAAGTGTTAGCCAGAGTAATTAACAAAATTAGTTGGTGCCTGTAGTTTGACAATTTGACTTTCTTTTTTATAAATTTTAATTTTTTTTAGTTCGACTGTTATGTAAACTAATACTTAGTCAAATTCTAAACACTAAAAACTAAATTCTAAACTTAAATCTTAAATTTTAATAGTATAAAACCAAAATATTCGTTAAAGTGTTGATTAATATTAATAAAAAGTATTGGTCTCCTCATATTTTTTTATTTAAAATACGATAGTTATGATGATATAAGTTTGTCTATTTCTTTTATTAAATACTAATTTATCTAATATTTTACAAAATCAACAATTAACTTATTAATTCTTTTTGTTAAAATTCATTTATTTGATACAAAAATTATTAAAAACTAGTATGAGATTTTACTCGAGTATTATTACTTAGTTCATTTTGTTTTGGAAAAACCCCCAACATAAAGTATTACCTACTTTAATTGGTAGAACGGAGTTAATGCTGGGTCATGGATTGCATGTGATGATGTTATCTTTTCAAGAGCTAGTACTAGTGACCACGTTCATTGCATGAAAACAACGCCACCTCTAACAAAGGACTTGTATAAGTACGAGTGTATGACCAGCCTCTCTTAGTTTCACTTATTCGATTTGCAAACACTGAATTACTTGGAGAAAAATATATATTGGAAATTTGATATCTAACATTTTTTTTTTTCTTTGGGTTAGTTGTTTTTTCATTTGACATTCGATTTGCTTGTCTTTTGGTGACCTATTTGCTTTCACTAAGGAACTAAGCCCAAAAAACAAAGCAAACTCTAAGTATCACATTTGATCTATTTGGACCTAAAAGTTTAAATGTTGTTTGACAAAGAACAAAACCAAAAAAACTTTAATGTAATTTATTTTCTTCTTTCGGTTACTTATTTGTTTTCAACTAAAGACCTAACCCCAAGAAACAAACAAAAACTAATTCTCACATTTGATTTGCTTGGAGTTTTCCTCTTTCTTTGGTGAGATTTGCTTGGAGTTTGAATATTGTTTTGACAAAGAAAAAGCAAAACAATATTTGCTTGGATGGGTGGATAGTTCACTAATCTACTTAAATAAGTATCAAAAATTTAAATTTTTGTGTATATATAATAATTCATTAGCCAATGACAAACTTTAAATAGAGTTTAAATTTGCGACAGATTAGTGTTTAACCTGCCAAGCTAAAAAATGTCGTGAAAAACTAAAAAAAATAAAACAAAACAAAAATAAAGTAATTTTCAAGGCTATTGACTAAAAAATATATTTTGACTTTGGGGAAAAAAAAAAGAAAAAGAGAGTAAATAGCTAAAAATATTTATAAAAGATTTATGTGCAAACAAAAATATTATTGGAAAACAATAAAAAAAAGTAAACAAAAAAAAAGTGAGGATTGCCTCTGGTTAAAGATAAAAAAAAACAAGTTAGTAATATTTAACTTCTAGTGTAATCATAACATGCTAAAAGTTTGATCGTTACAATCAAAATCATCAAAATTCACGCCAAGGATTGTCCCCGCCAACTTAGGGCTTGTTTGAGTGTGCTATTACGTAAAGATTTTTTTTCAAGTGTTTTTTTTTTAAATCTTTAAAAAAATAAAATAATTTTATGTTTAGATGTTTTATCTAAAAATATATTTTTA
>NC_029794.2:13505697-13506585 GCF_000816755.2 Arachis ipaensis | reverse complement strand
ACACAATAAAAAATATTTTTTTATTTTTTTTATAATTTAATAAAACCAAACAAACACTTATAAAATACCAATGGCCTATTTAAAAAAAAAATTATTTTAACTTTTGAGAAAATCAACTTGATGAACATGTCTTCTGGATGCAATATTTATTGTTGCACATTTGTTATTTGTTAATTTATGTTTGGACGTTGTTCCTAGTTTTGTGAATTTTGAAATTTAATTTTGCATACTGGGTTTTAAAGGTTTCCAAACATAAGTACATACTAGTACTACATAATTACGGAAATTATTTTTGATATTGGGGTGAAAATGAGGTTTTTTAGAATTATGGATGGATAAGGGTGTTATTTTTAAATGTGGAATTTTTTTGTTTAAAATATGGAAATCGGACCCTCCAATTTTTGATTTTTTTTTTATAAAAAAAAATTACAACAAACAAATCGGACCTCCGATTTGATATTAAAAAAATTTTAAAAACTAATTTATAAAATAATCAGACAGTCCGATTACTGATTCCATATCAAAATAAAAACACATATACTACTAATAGAATTACATTGCACATATTCATCTTCTATAGTAAAATTTTTTAGCCACATAACTACATAAGAATTCCTCCGAGAAATGAATCCTAATATCCTATTTAGTTCTATTCAATATTCCATAAAAGAGAAACAGAGAAAGAAAACAAAAGTGGAGATTAAGTAAATTAATGGAGAATAGAGGTGTATTATTATTATTATTATTATTATTATGATGATGTGAAAATTCAGGTGAAGTGGTCCACTTCACATGAAATTGATACTTGAGAGCCGTTAGATAAAAATTGAGTTAAATCAGTCAAATTATCTAACGGCTCTCAAGTATCAACTTCACTTGAAATGGATT